>NW_006290778.1:1051136-1073316 GCF_000327345.1 Myotis davidii
GACCGGGGGAGCGGGGTGGGGGTCGGAGGGCGGGGATTGGATTGCATGACCCGGTCCTCCCGTGCGCCCCAGGAAGAGAGTGGGGGTTGGAACCCACTAACACTTGGTTGGGCCGGTGGGGAACTGGGAGGGTTTCTGATACACAGGTCGCCAGCACCGGCCCTGTCTGCAGTCACCCAGTCTGGTTCCCTCACTGGCTGTGTGAGTCTGCAGCTCACCGCGTTGGGCCTCAGTCCCCTCATGGATGAAAAGGGGCTGGTGGGCTCCATCCAGGCGCCTGCCCAGCAAGTCGGAGCGCAGGAGACTGAGCAGCCTGGGCTGCAGGCAAGGTCCTCCCCAGGGCGGAGGCAGGCTCTCCAGGGGCTGTGACCTGCTTCAGGGCCCAGAAGAGAGACCCAAGGGAACCCCACACTCAAGAGACTGGTCAGGGTCCTCCAGGCGTCACCCCCACTCTGAGCACAGAACCCTCTGTGGACACAGCTCACATTACTCAGGGCCTGGGCCTCACACGGTGAAGTCATTGAGCCTGCACTTCACAGTCACTGCTCTGCAAAAGCTCCCACTACCAACCGTGGGTGTCCACGCACGTGTGTCATTTGGGGGCTAAGCCTGGCCTGAACAGAACTCACTTGGTGACTTGAACTGACACTTAATCTTAAGCTGCGTTTATCCCATTTACTGGGACTATTCGTACATGGCATGAATGAATATTTATCTCCATGTGTTTGATTACAGGCGACTGCCCACCACCCACCCCACTGGTGGGGAGTTACATAATAAACACCATAGCACTGTATTACTTTTCTAATCACCCTTTAAAAAAAACAAACTTAAAAGCTTCCTGGCCCCAAGGGTTTCAGATAAAAAGCAATGGATCAGTGAAAACCACAAACCAAAAGGACAGACAGAAATGTCCGTGGCAGTGATTGGGTGGTTTGTACGCATTCCTAACAGCGACACACCCATCCTGCAGGCGGTCATATTGGGAACAGCTTCTAGATGTGAGAGTGACTTCGGTGTTTAAATATACGGATGCTTAGAAAGTCCAAGCCACAGCAATCAGACAAGAAGAAGAAATGAAAGGCATGCAAATTGGAAAGGAAGAAGTAAAACTGTCCTTATTTGCAGATGACATGATACCATAGAGAGAGAACCCTGAAGATTCCACACAAAAAAACTATTGGAACTGATAGGTGAATTCAAGGAAAGTAACAGGACAGAAAATTAACATTCAGAAACCAGTTGAATCTTCATATATCAATCACCTACTGGCAGGAAAGAAAATTAGCCCTAGCTGGTTTGACTCAGTGGAGAGAGAGTCAGCCTGCAAACTGAAGGGTCCTGGTTCGATTCCAGTCAAGGACACATGCCCGGGTTGCGGGCTCAGTCCCCAGTAGGGGTTTTGCAGGAGGCAGCCGATCAATGATTCTCTCTCATCATTGGTGTTTCTAGCTCTCTCCCTCTTTCTTTGTCTCTGAAATCAATAAGAAAATATATTTTTTAAAGAAAGAGAAATTAAGAAAATAATTGCATTTACAATTGCCTAAGAAAATACCTAGGAATAAATGTAACCAAGGAAGTGAAAGACCTGTACTCAGAAAATTTTTAAAAAAAGAAAATGAAGAAGATAAGAATAAATAAAAGCATATACCATGCTCATGGATAGGAAGATTAACATTCTTAAGATGTCCATACTGTCCAAAGCAATCTGTAGATTCCATGCAATCCCTATGAAAATACCAGTGGCATTTCCCCCAAAACTAGGACAAATAATTCTAAAATTTGTATGGCACCACAAAGGACCCTGAATAGCTACAGCAATATTGAGAAAGAAGAACAAAGTGGGAGGTATTACACTACCTGATATCAAACTATACTACAAGCTATATTAATCAAAACAGCACGGTGCTGGCATAAAAACAGACACACAGATCAATTGAATAGAATAGAGAGCCCAGAAATAAATCCATCCCTATATGGTCAATTAAATTGTGACAAATACAGTGAGTATAAAGACAGTCTCTTCAATGAATGGTGTTGGGAAAACTAGACAGATAAGTGCAAAAAAGTGAAACTAGACCACTTTCTTATACCATATGCAAGAATAAAGGCAAAATGGATCAAAAACTTAAATGTAAGAAGACCCCAAACCATAAAACTCCTAGGAAAAAACAGGCAGTAAACTCTCTGACATTGCTCTTAATTATATATTTTTTTGGATATGTCTCTTTGGGCAAGGGGGAAAAAAATAAAAAATAAACAAATGGGACCCAGCAAGCTAAAAAGTTTTTGCACAGCAAAGGAAAAACCATCAACAAAATAAAAAGACAACCTATCAAATGGAAGAAGATATTTGCCAATGGTACATCCTATATATCCAAAATATATAAAGAGCTTTTACAACTTAACACCAAAAGACAAACAATCCAATTTAAAATCGGGCAGAGGACTTGAATAGACATTTCTCCAATGAGATGGCCAGTGGACATGAAAGATGCTCTAGGTCACTAATCATCAAAGAAATGCAAATTAAAATCACAAGGAGATATCATCTCACCTGTCATGAGTGGACCTAGAGGGTGTTATGCTAAGTGAAATAAGTCAGACAGAGAAAGACAAAATACCATACGATTTCACTTATATGTGGAATCTAAAGAATAAAACAAACAAACAAAACAGAAGCAGGCTCATAGGCACAGAGAACAAACTGATGGTTGCCAAAGGGAAGAGGTTTGGGGGGCTGGTGAAAAGGTGTCAAAGGGGAGAGGTTTGGGGGGCTGGTGAAAAGGTGAAGGGATTAAAAAGCACAAATGGGTAGTTACCAAATAGTCATGGGGATATAAAGGACAGCATAAGGAATATATAATCTATATAATAAAAGCTTAATATGCTAATTAGACTGAACAGTAGAATGACCGTCCAGACGACCTTCCGGATGAAGCCGGGGCTGTGAGGGCTGAGGCAGCCAGGGTTGTGAGGGCCAAGCCCCTCGCACAATTTCATGCATCAGGCCTCTAGTATAGTCAATAATAGTATAATAACTGTATGGTGTTAGGTGGGTACTAGACTTATCACGGGATCGCTGAAGAAGTGATATAATTTTCTAACCATTAGGCTATGCACCTGAAATAAATATAATATTGAATGCCAACTGTAATTGAAAAGTAAAAATAAACAGAAAACCACATTTTAAAATAAAAAGCATGATGCCAACCAGGCTGCGGAACATGGAGAGGAGTGTGACAGTGAGAGCTCCTCACCATCACCAAGGAGAAGGCTTTCTGCGTGCACCGTTGCTGCCACGCCACAGGGCATCTGTTCCCAGCATAGCCTCCAACCTGCAGCACCTCTTCCCCAAGAGAACCGAATCAAACACCTTGCCCGGCACGACCAGATGTTAGACGCCATGTGGAAGATAAAGTGAATGAAGATACAGGAGAGGAGCCGATCCCAGGTTTCTTACGTGTCTGTGGGAATTTTGCAGAATGTATTGGAAAAGTCAACCCTGGTGAAAATCCATTGATTAAAAACTTAATCTTCAGCCACAAGATGGAATGAAGCTCTGGCATGGGCTACAACATGTGTGAGCGTTGAAGACAGAAAGCTAAGTGAAATAGCCCAGACGAAAGAGGACGAATATTGTATGATGCCACTTGTATGAGGTACCTGGAAAGTAGAAACAGAGACAAAAAATAGAACAGAGGTTAACAGGGCTGAGGCAGGGGGACGTGAGAGTTATCCGTTTAATGGGTCTGGGTTTCATTTTGGGGAGATAAAGTACTGGAGATAGATAGCGGTGACGGTTGTACAACACTGTGAATGTACTTAGTGCCACTGAGTTGTACACTGAAAAATGGGCAAATGGTCAATTTTTATGTTATGTATATTTTACCACAATAAAAAAATCTCTGCCAAAAAACAAGGGGGTGGCAGGGGTGTGTGTGTGGGGGGGGAGATTTTAATCCTCAAAGCAAACTTTGTGCAATCACCTTGGCAGATACTAACTAATTTGTAAACAAGAGCCCTGAACCAAGAAGACACCAACTCCAAGACCAGCAGCGTAGAGACAGCACAGTGTGGAGGGCACAGGGAGCAGCAGGGCTTGGCAGCAGAGGAACCACCAGGTCCCAGCGGGCACCATCTCCTGGCCCCGCTGCTCAGCACCCCCCCTGCCTTCCGCCCACCCCTGGTTATTGGTAAGCAGTGACACCAGAATGCTGATGGTCACATAGATTTGAGTCTATATTTGTGTGTGGTTGTCATGTCCCAAGGTGAGGTCATCACACTAAAACAGATTCTTTTGTTGAGTCCTGAGTTTGAACAGGAAGGAGGACCCTCCAGCTGATGACCTGGGTCAGGTGAACCTTACCAAGCTGCCGAGACTGGGATCCTGCTGCTCGGAGAGGGTGCTATCAGGAAAGCCCTAGGCCCATCCCTCTCAAGAGACTTCTGTCCACGTGAGACTTGGTTCTGTCTAGATGTGCGACCCATGACTGTCGCCAGGGAGAAGTGACAGGACTGAACAGCCTGTGAGAAGAAGGGTGCATCCACCTCTGTTCCTGAGGTGGGCAGATCACAAGAAGGAAGGGACGGTGGGGAATGGACACAGCTCAAGGGGAGGAGAACAGGGGTCAAAGGCAGATGAAGGCAGTTCTGATTCTGAGGCTGGAGTCTGCCAGAAGCCGGTCCATCCTTGTTGCTTGACACAGTCGCTGCAGGGAAGAAACATCTGCACAGCATATGTTTCAAGGGACCTGGTGTATATGGCATACTGTTCTTAATACGTTTGCTCCCCTTCTTAGCACTGTGTGTTCTAACCAGGGTCACCTCTCCAAGAAAGGTTGTTTCCCCAGGTGGGGATTTTTCCCTGGAGTTAGGGATTAACAAGACGAAGGAAGGGAATAAATCAGTAAAACCCCTTAACTAAGTACCAGGCAGGTAGTTAATTACTTTAACTATGAACAATCACCAATAAAGAAGGAACCTGGCTGAGGAACCTGGCTGGAAAAGCTGGCTATGCTGATTATCTGAACGCTGTCTCCGTGTCATTCCTTCTTCGCTGACTCCATCCACACCTTTGGGAACCCCTGGACCTGCTGGGGCTGGACCCCAATAGGAGTCAAGAGCTTGTCCCTGTGGTTTGCAGAGTCACTCTATGTGCAGGCAGGGAGAGTGGTGACCAGCACAGTGGGGGCTCTTGGATGTGGGGAAATCCCAACATTAGCCTCACTCTGACAAACTCCTTTGGGGCATGTAACTACTCAGGGACCTGACTAAGGAGGGTAGCACATGTTAAATGTATGAAGCAACATGTTATTTTGCAGGTATATTTGTTAGGATAAAATCCGGCTGTTGTGACAGAGATCCAAAGCATCCCACGTTTCACTCTCCTCATGGCACACAGAGGAAATGGTAACAATACGTAGCTCAGTGGGGTGAAAGCCTAGGCTGCGTGTGTGCAAAGGCCACTGGCCCAGGGCTAGAGGCGATCAGTAGCTTCACGCACCTGTAACCCTTTTACACACATCTGGGAGGCCCCACATTGGCTGGGAGGTTCTGGCTTAATGAATAGAGATGTTTCTTTTCCTCTCATATGGGAGAGTGACGAGTTGTTAGTTGACTCTGCTCCATGAAACCATCAAGGGCCCAGACCCCATCCATGTGGTTGCTCCTCCATCTCTAGCATTTTGTCCTCACCTGCGAGATCCAAGATGACGCACACACATCCACCTTCAATCCAGAGAGAGGGTAAAGGGCAAGGGAAGACCGCTTCATCCTGTTAAGTTGCCTATTGCTGCATAACAAATTACCCCAAAACTTAGTGGCTTAAACATTTATTATCCCAGTTTCTGTGAGTCAGGAAGTCAGAGGTTGCTGTCAAGATGTCAGTGGGGACCACAGTCATCTGAAGGCTAGACTGGGCCTAAGGATTTGCTTCCAAAATGGCACATTCACCTGAAGCCTCATTTCCTTGGCACATGGGCCTCTCCATAGGGCTTCTTGACTGTCCTCATGCCATGGCAGCTGGCTTCCCCAGAGTGGATAACGAGAGAAAGGGGAGGGGGGGAGAGAGAGAGAAGCCAACTGCTTCTTCTGTCCTAATCTCAGATGTCACACACAATGACATCATTCTATTCATGAGAAGCAAGTCACTCAGTGCGGCGTAAACTTAAGGGAGGGGAGTTAGGCTTCACCTTTAATGAAAGAAAAGGTGTCCGAGAATTTGTGGACCTATGTAAAGCCACCACAGTGCATACCAGGAAGTTGTACACACCCCTTTTCTGCTTGAACCCCAGTGGCTAGAACTCAGTCACATGACCACATAGTCCACAGAGGACTGGGATATGTTGTCTTCATTGTAGTGGCTGTACACCCAACTAAAAATCCGTGCTCTCTTAGTAGGGGAGAGGAATCAGGAATGAATAAATTTTCTGCCTCAGAAGAAGCAAAAATGAAGATATGCTGGGAGGGAAAACAATCCTGGGAATATAATTTCCATTCTAGGAGAGGAAGACCATGTTTTCCATCACTGGCATCCTTTCAGATACTCATGACAAATGGGTGAGTGAAAAACACAGCTGAATAACAGCATGATCCCTCTTAAGACGAGGTATGCACACACATCTCAGTGGCTGTGGAGGCAGAGGTGACTGGACAGGTGTTCGCCAGCACAAAACTAGTTATATCCAGGTGGCTGAATTACTGGCAATGTTTCATACATTTCTATGTCGCTTTTCCATATCACCTACTGTTTTTCCCCCAAACAGAAAAGGCTTTAAAAACATTTCTTCCTCTCCTTTCCAATCAACCCACTTCCCCAAGCTGGGCTAGAGAAGGAGGGTTGGTGAGGACTCTCTGAGCCTCCTACAGTGAGTCTTGCTGGTGAGTCTGTCAGCTCTGAGGCAAGCCAAGTGCGGGGCAGGTAGGAGGGGCAGGGCCAGGGGCCTGGTCAGACAGTTGGGATGTGCCACCACCTCATGGCACGAAGTCACAGCTGAGACCATGGGCGGGGCACGGTCATGCCAGGAATCATGAGAACAGAAGTCAGAAGCTGGAGAGTCAGGCCAAGAGCGGCCAACGTGTGGTGCCCATGGTGATGTGCCAGCGTCTGGACAAAGTCACATCTGGGCTGAGGACAGCGCTCCTGGTTCCAACAAGCCCCAAGGTCGAGGAGGAGGAGAGATTCCAGGAAGTGATGGGAGCCAGTGCGGGTGGAAAAGCCCCAGGTGCCCACCAGGCACACTGCTGGGCAGGAGGGCCACCTGGCTGCAGCCCCAGTGCAGCCGTGATGCTGCTGGGAAGGAAGCACGTCACTGCCCAGCACGAGAGGCTGCTGCAGGCCGGGCCGGGTGGGGCTGGGGCTGACTGCACTGCCCCCTGCCGGGGCGATGGGGCATCTTGCCTGCCAGCTCTGATCCAGTCTCAAGAAAGGCCGAGTCTGGGCTGAGGAGGAAGCACCTGAGTGATGGGTTAGCGACGCCTGTCACGGCACCGAGGCCAGCGTTGTAACCCCTGTGCCATCGTTCCAATAGCTCGTCCTTTCCCACAGGGCCTCGCTCTCACCTCCCCTGCCTGCCGCCATCGCCCATCGTCAGAAAAAACTACCCACCATCCCCCCTTTTCTCTTGGGTTGATTCGCTGCTGGCGTTTCTATTTACAGAGAGCCTTTTTATGTAGCTGTCATCAAAAAGTGCCCCCTAATTGTGAGTGCCTTTTCCACTTGGCACGACAGCGCCAGGATTTTCTGATGATTGTTCTTAAATACCTTTTCTTTTTAAAGTAACACCCGTTTGTTGTAGAAAACACAGAGAACCAACAGGGGGAAATAACATAAAAACATCTTTAGTTCCAAAACACGTGGGGACCCCAGGGCGTGCCAGGCCGTGCAAACGAGTGTGCTCGCTCTAGAGCGACGGCTTCGGGGCCTCCATAGATAGAATTATCTGGGATTTGCTTCTAAGAAATGAAGATGCCCTCTACACACTCGTAAGGGTTTGTGTCCAAATAAAGACCAACATAAACAAATTCACAGAAATAGAAATGCAAGTGGCCCATAAACAAGAAACATGTTCTTCTCTAATTAGTCAGGAAAATGAACCCTGAAACAATGAGATGCCTTCCCCTCCCGCAGCTCACTGGCCAGGATTCAAGTGTGGTGACATCCAGCACAAGTGGGGAAATGGGCATAATTGCTACAACCTCTTGGAAAAATAATCTTGAGAAATAATCTAGAGCTGTTTGTTAAAGTTAAAAATACTTTGTGTGAACGTTTGACAGAACAGCCTGACTTCCAGGATCTACTCTACAAAAATAAAAAACACCAGACCATGCAAATGTCCGTACAGGGACCTCGATGGAAGAATCCACTCGTTTGCTAAACACATATTTGCTGATCGACTGCTGTGTGCCCAGGCACTGTTCCAGACACCAGGGAGACAGTGGACAAAACAACCAACGCCCCCTGAGCCCGCCGATCCAGAGGAAGGAGATACTCAATGAACAAATGGATGCATTTAAAAGACATAGCAGGTCAGTGGGTGCTGAGTGCTATGGGGAAAAATAAAGCGAGGAAGAGAGAGAGAGAGAGAATGCCAAGGGAGGTGAGGTGGGGTGGGGGTTGCAATTTAAAGGAGAGTCCTCAGGGAAGGCCTCCCTGAAAAGGTGGAGTTTGATCAAAGAACTGAAGAAGGTGAGGACAACTCACGGGGCTAGAGCATTCCAGGTGGAGGAACAGCCAATGCAAAGGCCCAGAGGCAGGCTGGGTCTGGGGTGTCAAGGAGCCACATAGAGGACAGTGGTAGGCAGTGAGGTCAGGGAGATGACGGGGCAAGGGGTGCAGGCCTTGGAGGTCTTTATACGGATGTGGCTTTACTCTGGGTGGGATCCAGCCATCTCTCGGATGCAGATACGCATTTGGACATCAACAGCCTACAGAGGGCAGGGCACCCTGAGTGAGGAAGGAGAGAGAAGAACAGAGACCCCAGGACCGAGCCCCTGGGCATGCCCACAGGCAGCGGGGGGCTGAGCAGGAGCAGCCGTAGGGGGAGGCAACCCAGGGAGACTGCACTCTGGTTCAGGTCGTGGGATGGGCTGTGCCAGATGTGCCCACAGGTCGAGCCGTGAGAACGAGGATGCCTGGACTTAGCAGCATGGCCATCCGGAAGGAGAATGGCTGGAAGTGGCAGCCCTGGGAAGGGAAGGACTCCGGTCCCTGAGGGTGGGCACCTGGACAAACCCCTTTGGGACAGGAAGTAGGACGACCACGGAGAGCAAAGGAGGAGCCCACGGGCAGCAGCTGACAGACCCGATGAGCAGTTGCAGCGGGCAGCTGGGCTTCCCGGGAGAACAATGGGGTACCCTGTGTCCTTGAGCTCCCCGGGAGGCGCCTGTCACCAGGGCCAGGAGGAAAGCAGGTCCCTACGGTAATTAAGTCTCATCAACAGCACGCAGGCGCTTGCCAAGCTGAGGCCGGCCCTGCCTCTGAGGAAGCGTCCAGGCAGCAGGGACAGTGCTGGCTCCTGGGGAAAGCACTGGCGGGCGGGTGTGGAGGAGGAAATGAGTCCCAACCGCGGGCCTGGCCAGAGGAAGGCAAGGCCCTGGGAGGGGCCCGAGGGCCTGGGGAGAGAGGACAGGCCAGCTGAGGCCAGTCCTGAGTGAGAAAAGCAGATGGCAGGAGATGCCCCTCCCTCCCTGTGGGTGATGCCTGGTTGGGAAGGGTAGGGCAGCCTTAAAATGGTGAATGAAGAGTCCACGTTAAGCAGCGTTTGCACTCAGCCTGGTGTGAGTGACATTTTCTGGAGAGCTAGGGCTGTGTAGCTGGACCAGGCTTCAGCCATCATGTCCTCCAGCTGCATATTTAACAAATGGAGAGACTGAGGCTCAGAGAGGAGTGATTCACCCGGAGTCACACAGCCAGTGAGTGTCGGGCTGAGAAGCAGCGTGCAGGCCACGGGCACTGGGGGCAGCACAGCCTGCATGCCCGGGGAAGCCTGGGGAGCAGGACCCAGGAGGGGCAAGGTGGGCTCGACAGAGGGAGGGAGGGCAGGGAGGCCTAGCTGTGGGGGAGAGGGGGGGCTAGGGTGCGGGGGCGGCTCTGTGGCAGGAGAGAGGTCCTGAGAACAGGCTGGCCAGGTGGGAGAGGGAGCTCTGTGAAGGCAGGTCTCACGGGGCTCAGCACAGGGAGAGCGGACAGGGACAGGCAGGGAGGGATGAGCCCCCACCTTGTGCTGCGGGGAGGCAACTCCACCTCCACCCTGAGCACAGCTTCGGGTGGAGAAGCTCAGTGCCCACGGGTTCCCTCCAACTCCCACTTCTTATTCATTTTACAAACTGCAGATGCTCGTCTACTTAATGCTCTTCTCCCTCACCCGAGTCTCCACTGGGCTCTGCAGGACCCCCTCTCGCTTGGAGTGGGGCGGGCAGCCCCTCACCCTGCAGCCCCTCCCCCAGGGCAGAGTCCCAGGGCTGTCCTGGTCAGGCCAGTAGCGCTGAGTGTGGTGCCTCAGGTCCCAGGAGCTGCCCCTGCACCGGGGCCACAGCCAGAGGTGCACATCCCCCTCTGGAGGGTAGACCGAGCTGGGAAGGTGGAGAGAGGCAGGTACCACCGCCATGAGGAGAAAGGGGGTGTCCTGGGAGGCCCATGGTATACGGAGTTTGGACAAAGGTTAAGGAACCGTTAGTTGAAAGGCAGGCCTGGGTCTGGGGAGGTGGCCTATCCCCAGATTAGCAGGATGAACACTCATTTGTCTGCAGTTTGTCCAGAGATGCCGTGTTGCTTTTGTTTTGTTGGACAACTCCTGGTTTTTGCACCTTCGAATAATTATCTGGCTCAAAAGATAATCCGCTGAGAGGAGAACAAGGCGATCCAGCAAGAGCTGCTGTGGGGCTTTGTAACCTGAGCCCCCAGCCCAGCAAGCAGCCGGGCAAGGCAGTCTGGGGCCCCGGTTGCAAATAGCCGTGAGGGGTCTTGGAGGTCACAGAGCCACTGTCAAGAGGGGTCACACGCAGAGTTGAAGGTC
This sequence comes from Myotis davidii, assembly GCF_000327345.1. Classification (NCBI taxonomy): domain Eukaryota; kingdom Metazoa; phylum Chordata; class Mammalia; order Chiroptera; family Vespertilionidae; genus Myotis; species Myotis davidii. The sequence goes on from NW_006290778.1 coordinate 1,062,155, forward strand.
AGGCCAAGCTGGCCCAGGCCTCCAGGTTCCCAGAGGGGCCCATGCTCACCCGTCACAGGGCTCTGGGCATCTCCTCACTTGCCTGTCCCAGGCCCCTCCCGGGAGAGGAGGACTGCAGCCAGGCCCTCCGAAAGGCAGGTGGGCCCCGGGGCACGCACCTCCCTGCACTGTCCCCAGCAGGTCTGCTAGAAAGGGGTTTCTGTGGGAAGTGCTGACGGGAAGGGCGGGGTTGGGGGGGGGCACTGGTTGGGAACAGCCCGTCCAGCTCCCTGGAGGAGGACAGGGCGCACCTGTGGGGCTGCCAGAAGGGGGCCAGGGCCTCTCTGGCAACTGCTCCCCTCAAGCTTGGCTGCCGTCCAGTGCCGTCATCAAAGCCAGGGAAGGCATCCCCGACAGATGTCACCAACACCGAGCTGTCAGTCATCCCCGTGGGCCCCACGGCACAGCAGGGTCATGTGTCCTGTGAGGGCTAGAGGCTCGCCCTTGCTTGCCCCTGGGGCAGACCCCTGACCACCTCTCCTGGGCGCCTTCCAGGTGGCTTCCCCCCTCAGGCTTCTGCTTGGAGACCAAGCAGACCAGAGCCCTTCTGGCAGTGCCTGGGGCCACTGCCCGGGTAAGAAAACCCTGGCCTATCCCAAATCCAAACATTCTATTGGCTCCGTACTCCAGCGGTCCCCAGACGTGTTCCCGGGAACCCCCTCGGTGGCCCATGAGAGATCGGGCATGAAATAAAGAATAAGCACCCTCCATCAAGGATGAATGGGCAAAGCAAATGTTTACCTGCACAATGGAACATTGTTCTGCATCAAAATGAGAGCAAAGCTCTGAGACATGCTACACTGTGGCTAGACCTTGAAAACATTCTGCTTAGTGAAATAAACCCGACAGAGAAGGGAAGATATCCTGTAGAACAGGCACATTCCTAGAGACAGAAAGGGGAATAGGGGCTACCAGGGGCTGGATGGAGGTGGGAAGGTGGGATTTATTTTTTAATGGCTACAGAGTTTTTATTGGGGATGATGAATAGTTCGGGATATAGGTCGTGGCGATGGTTACACAACATTGAGAATGCGTTTGGTGCCCCTGAATTGCATACTTAAAAATGGTTAAAAGTTTAAATGCTATATTAGGTATACTTTACCACAATAACAATTTTTTTAAAAGAGTAAGTGCTGAAATAAGTTTGGGAGACAATCAGTTCTCACATTTGCGTGGGCCTTCTTGCTGCAGGGCTTGTCGGAGCCTTTCTTTGCAAAAGGGATATGTTATGCTGTGACCCCTGGTGGAGAGGATCATTGAGCCCTTTGTTCTTAGAGGGCCGACTCCTATTCATCTTAGAGCTCTTTATCAAATTGCAATATTTGCTTTCCAAGGCTGCCTCTCACACCTGGGAGCGGTATGAAAACTTTGTCAAATCCCTTGCCCTGATTTTTATTTAGAAAATAAAGCTCAGCATAGCTATCTCAAAGTGTACCCCCAAACTTGCTTTTTTTGTTCTATTTTCCTCTCTAAAAAAAATGGAGATTTCTTTCCTGGTATTGGAAACATTTTGAGTTCCTTATTTAAAAAAACAAAAAAAAACAACAAAAAAAACCCAACCAGTATGGTTCTGTGGTTGAGCATCGACCTATGAACCAGGAGGTCACAGTTCAATTCCTGGTCAGGGCATGTGCCCTGGTTGCAAGGTTCGTTCCCCAGGAGGGGACTTGATGGAGGCAGCCGACAATGATTCTCTCTCATCACTGATGTTTCTATCTCTCTCTCCCTTCCTCTCTGAAATCAATAAAAATATCTTTAAAAAAAAATAAAACAGAGAACTGGTGTTGTTGTTTTAAAAGTGCGTGTGTTACATGCATGTGCGTATGCGCAAAGGGAAATTCCCTCAAAACTTCCAGTGTGGAGCTGGGAAAGAAACCCAGAGGGTGAAGGCATGCTGTCTGTGGGCCAGAGAGCTTGGAAGGTAGCTTGGGGTATGGGCTTGGAAGGGGCTGAATCGGGGGTCTCCGGGGCTGGGCGATGGGCTGGTCCAGGGCCTGTGTCTCTCCTCCCTCTGCTGAGGGGGGTGAATGCCCAGGCAGCGGCCGTGTTTGCTCATGACCTTTCCACTGGGACCATATGCCACAGTCTCCTGTTGGCAGGCCCGGGAGGTGGGTAGGGGGTGTTAGAGTAAAAAAAAAAAAGAGAGACTGGACTCAACCCCAGCTGTGGGACGACTTCGTGAGTCACAGCCCAGAAATGCAGGGTCAGGAAGTGGAGCCAGAGGGGAGGGTATTTTTAACTGCCGGAAACATGAAGAACCTGTCAAAAATACATGAAATCCACTAAATTAATTGGGAAGAAAATGGCAAGGTCTTATTTGTTTGTTTTTTGTGAGTGTAAACATTGTTTAATGGCCGTGTTCCCTTGAGCTGAAGCATCAGCCGTAGGAGGCCGTGGGGAGAGAGATTATGAGTTCAGGGGACCCAAGAGATCAAAGGTAGAGATAACCATGGGGATACCAGCTCCTGAGAGTCCTCAGAGACCCGGGGCAATGCTGGGCTTCCCACTGAAGATGGGTGGAGGGAGGATGATTTTATTTCTATACTAGAGGCCCAGTGCAGAAAAATTTTGTGCATGGTGGGGTGTCCCTCAGCTCGGCCTGCACCCTCTTGTAATCCAGGACCCCTCAGGGGATGTCAGGCTGCCGGTTAGGCTCAATCCTGCAGGGATTCCTGCGGGATCCGGCCTAAACTGGCAGTCGGACATCCCTCTCACAATCTGGGACTGCTGGCTCCTAACTGCTGGCCTGCCTGCCTGATCACCCCTAACCACTGGCCTGCCTGCCAGATCACCCCTAACTGCTTGCCTGCCTGCTTGATTGCCCCTAACCACCTCTGTCTGTCTGCCTCATCGCCCCTAACCACTTGCCTGCCTGCCTCATTGCCCCTAACCACTCTGCCTGCCTGCCTGAAAACCCCTAACCACCTCTGCCTCGGCCCCCGCCACCGTGGCTTCGTCCAGAAGGACGTCTGGAATGATGTCTGGAAGGTCTTTTGGCTGTCTGGTCTAATTAGCATATTATGCTTTTATTATTATTATAGATGAGCAAGAGCACATAGGACAGAAGGACAGGAGGACAGGCACCTGGGCCACTGCTGTTGGGCAAAACAGGGTTTCTGTCTGCCCAGGTTCTGGGCTTGAGAGCACTGGAGTTCCAGGGACACCAGAGGGCTGTGTGGGTGCGATGCAGAGGCAAGTTAGATTAAAAAGGAACCTTTCTCTTTTTCCTGGGGCCTGGGAGGTAATCAGCTGCTTCAGGGTGAAGCTGACCATCTTTTCCCCAGCCTCTGGCTGTCAGAAACTCATTGAAATAGGCAATGAACACAAACTTCGTACCTTTTAGAAGCGGACAGGCACAGAAGTTGCAGCTGATGCTCTGGGTGAAGAACGGAAGGGTGATGTGGATCGAATCAGTGGTGGGAACGGCAAACAAGGTTTCCCCATGAAGCAGGTGTCTTGACCCATGGCCTTGCCCGCCTGCTGTAAGGGGCGTTCCTGCTATAGCGCCAGGAGGTCTGGAGAGAGAAAGCGCAAATCTGTTCAGGGGGGTTGGGGTGGCATTGTGGATGTCAGTCTCAGTGTTCTCAACTTGATCATTGTAAAAAAGGGGACAGGGAAGATATTCCTGGTCTCCCTGATACCACTGTGCCTCGTCGCCTGGGGCCCAAAAGAGCTAGCAGAATCTGCAACCTTACCAATCTCTAAAGAAGATGATGGCCCTGGCCAGTTTGGCTTAGTGGATAGAGTGTTGGCCTGCAGACTGAAGGGTCCAGGGTTTGATTCTTGTCAAGGGCACATGCCTGGGTTGGGGCTCGATGAAGAAGGAGAAGGAGAAGGAGAAGGAGAAGGAGAAGGGGAAGAAAGAGGAGGAGGAGGAGGAGGAGGAGAAGAAGAAGAAGAAGAAGAAGAAGAAGAAGAAGAAGAAGAAGAAGAAGAAGAAGAGGAGGAGGAGGAGGAGGAGGAAGTGTTGTGTGCCAATATGTTGTGAGAAAGCCCCTAAACAGAGAAAGTAAGAAACCTCGGACCAAAGCACCCAACATCCAGCATCTTGTTACTCCACGGGTCCTGCAGCACAAACGTTGGGGTAACTTCTCTGAAGAAACAGCATAGTGAGAAGGAAAAACAAGGAAGAGGCCGCAAAATATGCTGAACTTTGGGATAAGAGAATGAAGAGGCCAAAGAAAATTCCAGGAACAGACCAAGAGACGGAGGCCGTCCTTTCTGAGAGCTTCTCCCTCTAAGTCTGAGTCCAGTCAAAAGTGAGCTTTCCTAAGAGTAACAAATCAATAAGAACAGATGGGGGTGGGGGGGAACCTTTTTCATTGCAGCAACCAGTAGGGATCAGAAAGAATCTTACTGAGAGGGGGAGCTGCTAGGATGTTAGGTTGAGGTTCAGCCAGTGCCCCCAGATGGCCAGGCTGGAGGCCGCGGAGACCGGAAGGTGTTGAGGACACTGAGAAGAGGAGGGACCATCGGCGACAGGTCCGATGGGCAGCTAAGGAGCCTGGACTTGGACCGGAGGTGTGGGCCAGGGAAGGGACTTCAGAAATAAACCTCTATCAGCCACAGCGGAGGGAGGGTCGGACAGGGACTCATCGGAGATGGGAGGGAGGCCAGCTAGGAGGCGGCCACCCAGCCCGTGAGCAATAATGAAGGGCCGTCCTGACACAGCCTCCGTCATGTCACCGGTGGTGCCCAGGAGGTCCATCTGTGGTCTCCCCACTGCATTACTCCAGGCAGGGCAGCCCTGCGACCAGGATGGCCAAGAGAGCGCGTCTCTTCCATGCATGAAGAGCGGCTGCCTGGAGCCCCGCCGTGGACTCAGCAGCTTCAGGACCTCTGAGATGAAGAACCGCCCCTGATGGGTGATGTCTGGGGTGGGAGGTGCAGGAGTGAGGCGGTGTCATTCATACTCACCACACACACCCAATAACTGTTTACTCAGCACCTGCTACCAGCCAGGCACAGGTGCTGTGACGCCATCCTCTTTGCAGGACTCAGTTCTCTAGGGCTCAGCCACAGAAAGAGCAAAAGGCCCCCTGCCCACCCGCTTCTCCCCCCACCCCCCAACCCTAGGCTCCGCTTAACTCTGCACCTTCTCCCTCGGGGCCCCTCTGTGGCCTGGGGAAAGGCCTGTGTCCCATTCTTCCAGAGCCTCGAACAAATTAGCTGCTGGGTAGTTATTTGTGGAAGAACATAAATGCATAAATTACCATATTTCCCACTTTTATTCATTTATTTAACAAAGTAATTAACATATACATTTTGCAAGCCCTTTCCAAAGATTTGGAGATGAATTATGCCCAATCTTTGCCCTCCGGGAGGCACCATCTAAAGATTAAACACGTGCCCAGGCACCTGTAAAATTGTACTAGTTTATAAATCCAAACTCCTCGGGGCACCTGGCTTCAGGGAGGCAGACACTCTGGTCTTGGGCCCAGGGCACCAGAGGGAATGTGCACGAGGTGACCACCCATGGGGAGGCCAGCTGCCCCTCTCCCACCCGCGCCAGCCCCAGCCCAGGCAGGGCGCCCTCCATGCCTCCCTGTCCCCCTGGAGCCTCAAAACAGAGCACAGCTGTGCGGGTGGGGTGGCAGCAAGAGGTCAGAGTGAGAATGGCCACACAGATCCCCTGAAAGGAAACACTTGGAGACGTCAGTCGGAGTCTTGCTCTCCAAAGGCCAGGCTCTTGGTCACTCAGCTGCTGGCACCGCCCGCTTTGTAGCCCAGGAAGCAGCATGGAAGGAGCAGGGCAAGCGCAGTCCATGCTCCAGCCCCGTCGCCGGCTTCCCATGCTGACCACACAGCACCTGTCTCAGCCCAGTCCGCTGTGCCCACGGCTCTGTCCTATCGCAGGCACAGAGGGGCTCTGTCGGTCCCCCAGCTCCGAGCACAGTCCCTGACCATGGCTGTGTTCTCCAGTTCTCAGCCCCTGGGACCTGCCCACTCCTGGCTTGTGAGAAAGGGGAGGTGGTGATGGTGGTAGTGGTGGGGGTGGTAATCAGGGCCTTGGAGGACACGGTGAGGTAGAGGGAGGTCCCAGGGCAGAGTGGTGGGCCACGGGGACAGGAAGAAGTACAGTGTGGGGAGATGGAATCCACCCGGGGCTCAGGCCCAGCTGTGAGCCCCAAAAGGGACCCAAGGACTTGTGGAACCCCCTCCCCAGAACATAGGCCTCTCTTCTGGGACGGTCTGAGGCCAGGACCAGGAGGCAGGGCAGCTATTGCACAGGGGTTTTGAAGAGCCTTGTGAGGCTCGGCCTGTGAGCTGGGGAGGCCTCCGACTCAGGCCGTTCTTTGTGGTTTCCTCCTGCCGAGTGGAGGCGGCATGGGTGCTGCAGGAACCAGGCACGCACACAGATGTGCACACACAGGTCTCTCACGCAGGTCCCCAGGTCCCTGGAGAGGGTCCCCGTGCCCCTCTGTGGCTGGTGGCTGATGAGCCATCACTGCATTTGGGGCCAGGACCCAGATCAAATGACAGAGCAAGGAGGACGTGCAGAAAACAAATCTGCCGGTGGCTCTGGGACCAGGAACCCTTGGCCGGTGTGGGAATGCCCTCCCTGGCCCCAGAAGGGTGTTCGTCAGCATGTTTATTCTGGTGAGGGTCTTCTTGGAGGGCTGCTTACGGAAAACTGTTTAGAGACTGCTGATGAAATATCATTGTCTCTCTGTCTATACAGAACCCTGAGTTCTGAGAAGACAGGCACCCATGGGACCCATCTCGCTATCACCAGCACTCAGTCTCGTGGCGGCATGCCACTGATGGTCAGTAGATGCTTTGGTGTGAAAGGGAAGTGGGCACTGAAGGCCATGAGCAGGGAAGGGGTGGGCAGTGGAGGCCATGGGTGGTTTCTGGGTCTGGTCCCCTGGCAGTGGGATGGGGGTACTCCCCCCACCCATTAGTAACAGAGAGAGTCCCCTGGTGCCAAGTTTGGTGCTGATGGGTCCCATTTCCTGCTTCCCTAGGAAGTGCCACAGGCATTACTCAGAGGCTCAGAGGGGCAACTGGGTGGGGCTGTGACCTGTGTCTGGAGTCCCAGGGGGACTGACCTTCCTAACTGTCCCCTCTCAGCCCCCATTCCAGCCCACTCTGGCTGGCTGGCTCCCAGGAGCTGATGAAATTTGAATCTATCTGAAATGAAATTCCCTTACCTGGGAATGTACATAAGTGTGTGCCTGGAGTGCATGTACACACAAGGTGTGTGTGTGTGTGTGTGTGAGAGAGAGAGAGAGAGAGAGAGAGGTGTATGTTCTGTCTCAAGGTCCGGGGTCCGTCCCAGACCAGGGGGTCCACAGGCAGGAACCCAGCGACACAATCCCTGCCCAAAGGCTCCCGGGGATCTGAGCAATCTTGGTCCCTGGGTTCTGCCCAGATATTGGTCCTTGCAAGGTGCCACGCAGGGGCCATGAGTGCAAGAGGCGGCTTCTTACAGTGTTTCACCCGCAGACACCCCAGCCCCAGCCCAGAAGCCCCCAGAGCAGACAGGAGAGGATGACACGGGAGGGACAAGGGACAGAGGTGCATCCCACATGAGCACAGCCTTCTTCCCTCTTCGCCTCCCTCCGCTGGGGCAGCCCTGCCACCCACACAGCCCTTCCACACAGTCCTTTCCTGGTTCCTAGCACCATCCCCCGTCTGCAATGGGCCCTCATTGCCCTGTCTCAGGCACGCGCACTGGGATGAGGTGACGTGACAAGGCTACCCAAGGACTTTGAGCTGGGACCGCCTGGGGGCTGGAGAGGGGTTAAGAGCACAGGATTTGGAGGGAGGCCACCCTGGTTTGAGAACCAGCTGTCACTGACTAGCCATGTCTCCATGGGGCCTCAGTTTCCTCATCTATAAAATGGGATTGAAAGTACAGCCCCCACTGCTGGGGTCCAACCCCAGCAGGTCCAGGGGTCCCCAAAGGTGTGGACGGAGTCGGTGAAGAAGGAATGACACAGAGGCAGCGTTCAGGTGATCATCATAGCCGGGTTCTCTTGTCAGGGTCTCTAGCCAGGTTCTGTAGCCAGTTCTCCAGCCAAGTTCGGTCTAGGATCTCCAGCCAGGTTCTGTAGCCATGTTCTCTCACTAGGTTATCCAGCCAGGTTCAGTTTAGGTTCTCCAGCCAGGTTCGGTCATCAGGTTCTGTAGCCGGGTTCTTCAGCCAGGTTCTGTCTAGGTTCCTCCAACCAAGTTCTGTAGCCAGTTTCTGTCCAGGATCTTTTGCCATGTGAAAGTGATTAACTACCCACCTGCCACTTAGGGAAGGGGTTTTATTCCCTCCCTAACTTCAGGAAAAAATCCCTACCTGGGGAAACAACCTTTCTCGGAGAGGTGACCTTGGTTAAAACACATAGTGCCAAGAAGGTGAGCAAACATATTAAGAACAGTATGCCATATATGCCAGGTTCCTTGAAACAGCAAGGATGGACCGGCTCCCAGCACCCCACCTCATGCACTTGTGCTATGGGTTGAGTGAGGCACGAAGTGGAGCGAGCTCTCCACATGTTCCTGCCAGGCCCCCTGGTCATTAGTGCAGGCGGAGGCATGGTGAGTGCCCCTCTGCCCCTTGCTTGCGTGTGCACTTGCACACACACACACACACACACACACACTCTTACACACTGCCCACTTCCTGAAGGGCCCCCAATCGTTAGGCAGAGATCCACCTCTCCCCTCCTCCAGCACCCCCTCCCCCCCACTCCACTCACCAGTCAAAGCCCTGCTCACCCACAGAGTCCACTCGACACAAGCATTTTCTTTACACATTGGGGCTTTTACTTCAATTTGAAGCAGACGGTTGAGCACAGATATGAACAGCTTTGGCCGTTTGAGCAAAGAAAGGAGAAGGCCTTGGCGTTACACATGCCCACTCCCCCACATACTGGCCCATTCCGCTGGTCCCTTCCTCCCTCGGCCCCCTGCGTAACTAGTGAGAGGACACTGGCCTCCAAGCAGGTGCCATCTCCTTTGCCCGGCCAGGAGGGCCGGCCATGGGCAAGGAGTGTTGGCTGGGGAGCAAAGACCCCCTAGGCAGGTCTCCTTGAGCAGATCCCTGGGGTGGGGTATAGGGTGGTCAATATTGCTTCTCTCCCCCATGTCCCCCCTTCCCATGGTGCTCAGAGCCCAAGAAGAGAAGCCTGGACCCAGGGAACATTGAGAACCAGGGCCCGAGGCCTGGGCAGCCGATTAGAGGGAGAGAAGGGGGCCGGATCTCAGATCCCACTCCCAACAGGCACCCCAGCCCGCCCCTCTCACACCCCCCGGGGGCTTATCTTGAACCCCACTAGCTCAGGGCTCAGTGTAGAAAGAGGGTCCAGGCCAGAAGGTCAGGTGCACCCAGTGGTCACCAAACGTCCCTCCTTTCCACGAGTTCTGGTGGAACAGCTGACTCGTCTTTGGCTTGAGATGGAAGCGGGCACCAGGAGGGCACAGGACACAGGGCACCAGTGAAGCTTTTCTCCGTGGGGTTTCCTCACCACGTCTCACTCAGTGTCTCTGTGGTGTCTTTGGCAATGAATTGCTGCAGCCGGAAGGTGGGCCTCGGGCCCCAGGCAAGAGGGAGGCTGAGCTCTCCCCTCCCCGCCAGGCAGAGGGCAAAGTGCAGTCATCGTGGAGTGGCCGGGAGGGCAGGGCGGGAGGGCGAGAGGGAGGCAGCGTGTTCCTGTCTGACCCTGAGAGGCAGTGGTCTGAGCATCGGGCGGCACCTTGAAGAAGACGAGGCTGGACTTGGAGAGCTCCCTTCTCCTCGGGCTCGACTGGAAAGAGGGCCCACAGCATGTCCTTGGTCCAGCGCAGGGCCGGTCACTCCTGAAAAAAACAGCCAACCGTCAGGAGCTGCCCCTGCTTGTTCTGACTCGTTCCCAGAGGCCGACCAGCACCAGCCCCCCAGCCCCTGCTCTCACTCAGTCATCACAGCTGCCCTGGTTGGGCCCAGGCAGGGGCTGCAGAAAGTGAGTGAGCCAGCATTAGGACCCAGGACTGGCTGCCTCCAGGGACTATATTGTCCCCTTACCCGTCATCCACCACGGTGTCACCACCACCACCACCATCACCACCATCACCACCATCATCACCATCACCCCAGCATTTCAGAGCCACTGCTGATTGTGCTGGTTTGGGGGAATGGGCAAGGCTGCAGGGGGTACAGGCAGCTCAGGGACTCTTGGTCCTGAGACCACAATGCCCGGTCACACCTCTGAGGGATGCCCGTCAGCCTGCCCCTAGGAGACGGTGTGCTCGGCCCTTTCCCCTGCCCTGGTCGACAAGAGCATCACACCAGGCGTCAGGGGTGGGCTAGTTGCAGCCCATCCACCTGCAGCTGGATGACCTGAGACAAGTGACGTAGCTTCTGTGCCTCAGTGTCCTCGTCTGTAAAATGACACAACTGGAGCAGGCCGAGAACGTTCAAGCTTTCTCATAAGCGTTAGAAGTAAGTCTGAGCCATGGCCCCTAACACAGAACACGGATCAACAAGGTTCTGGGCTACCTGGAGCATCGGGGTGAGGGGGACACATCGAGGGGGGCCCAGTTCTATTGCATTCCCTCCAACGCTGCATCCCTGGGCACCTCGAAAGCCTGGGGTGCTGAGGAGCGTGACTGGAAAATCCTAGGTTAGTCCACTTTAAGTTCCTCAGTCCTAACCCTGGGAAACTTCACCCTGGGAGCTGAACGTGGTGTTGCTTGTGAGAAAACCGGCCGGAGGGTGTGACCTGCTCCCGGGCAGGGCCAGGAGATGGGGAAGGTCATGGGGCTACTGGGTTTTAGTTCTGGGGGGTCAGAGCTGGTGGGGAAGGCTCTGTGAGGGCCCCAAGTCCACCCCAAACATGCGAACGGGTAACGGCAGTCCCTTAACCGGGCCCAGCACACCCCGAGTAAAGCAGTTCCAAATACTTCCCTCCCGATTTGCAACAACCCTGACCAAACAGCTAAGCACTTATTTTTGAAGCCAAACATCTGTCAGGCACCACCAACATGCCAGGGCACTTCCTCACATCCCCCTCAGCGCCCGCTGAGCAATCCCAGCTCAGGCAGCCCCGGCTCTGGCTCAGGGAAAGAAGCGCGAGAAGTTGGCAGCAGCAGGATTTGAATCCAGATCGGCAGCGCTAATCCTGCCGCACAGGGGCTGCTCCTGCTGA
>NW_006290778.1:1073621-1076622 GCF_000327345.1 Myotis davidii
CTGCTTTTTGTTACCCTGTCTGAGGAGGAGGATTAGGAAGCAGGAAAGGAAACCCGTGGGGATGGCCCGGGGTCTGTGGTCCACGGGGTGATTTACAGCTCACGTCATCCTGGCGCTGGATGCCTGGGCGGGCCCCGCCGAGGACAGCGGAGGTCCTTTCTGGTTCCGCTTGCCTGTGCGTCAGCTCTCAGGCCCTCCTGAAGCCAGAGCTGTCTCCCAAGAGCAAGGGAGATGAGGTGTCTCTGGCCAAGACCTGACCTGCAATTCTTTTTTTATTTATTTAGTATTTTTACTGAATTCAGAGAGGAAAGGCGAGGGAGAGAGAGAGAGAGAAACATCAATGATGAGAGAGAATCATTGATCGGCTGCCTCCTGCACCCCCCACCCTGGGGACCGAGCCCGCAACCCGGGCATGTGCCCTTGACTGGAATCGAAGCTGGGACCCTTCTGTCCACAGGCCGACACTCTACCCACTGAACCAAACCAGCTAGGGCCTGACCTGCAATTCTTGACCCCACCCTTTCCCGAGTCTACACCGGACCTGTGTTCCCACCACCCAGCTGGGCCCCGAACCCCAGCACATGCATCATCGGTCCCAGGAAGCCTTAGGTCAGTTGGGGTGTGGTGGGAAGCACCCTGGGAGGCCTGAGGTGCCCGGGCCTTCTCCGTGGTTACCCAGCTGTGTGACCGTGGGTACCCTCCCTTCTCAGTGCTTGCAGTCCTTCACTTGTGCAGCAGGGGGGTTGTATGTGAGTCTGTACTCCCCAAAGGGTGCTCTGCGGGATGCGGGCGGAGTGAGATGGATCTCATGAGTTTGGGAAACCTCACAGGCCTTGGCCCATCCTGGAAAGTTACTGTGCCTCCTAGCATCTTAAAGGCTCTGTCAAGTCCTGCAGCAGAGAACTTCCTGTGGCTTTATTTACCCAGTGTTTTCCGAACTCATTCGATTGATGATGCGATTGCAAGTGCATCACGAGTAGAAACTTACTCAGCCTTCTGGTAAAGTACAGCTTCCTTAAGGCTACAAAGGGGCCAGGGTGGGGGTGCGGGGGAGCCCCAGGAAGGGCAGGCAAGGGCTTGGAAACCTCCATCGGGCCTTCCCTCCGGTGCCAGCCAAACCCAGCGCGAGGCCACTTGCAGGAATCTGCTTCTCTCCTGCCTGCCCACTGGCCCAGGCTCTCAGCATCCCGACCCCCAAGGCCTAGTGGAGACCTCGACCGGTCCAGCCTCAGTCCAGTTTCTCCCCCTGGACCCATCAGCTCTGGCTGAGGAACGGGAGACAAACCTGCCTAGGCCGTCTCTTCAGAAGGAGCTGGGTAGGGGTGGGCAGGGGCTGAGTGTGTGCACATGAGTGAGTAGGCTGACCAACACTCCCCACTGTGTGACAACTATGCACAGGCACCTGGCAGCGTCACCCCACCCGACCCCCGTGTGAGGAGCACATCCTGGGAGGGCCTCTGGCATCCCCCCGCCCCGCCCCTACCCCCCTGCGCTCTCGTGGCGCTGCTTCTGCTGTGGCCAAGGCTCTTGGTGAGCTGGGCAAGGCTCTTGTCCTACAGAACCCCCTGCACCACCGCCCCTCACCATGTAAGATGCCCTTCAAACAGGCTCTGCCGCTAACACAAACGCTGAAAACAAGACCGCCTCTCCGGTCCCTTTCAGCTGGTCTGCCGTGCTGGGTCGGACCCAGGCGATTTGGTCAGTGAGGTGAAGGGGTTGAGTTTATCACACTCAGGAGCCACCATTTCGCTTGCTCGCTCGTTGGCGGTCAGAGCATCAGCTCCCCGAGAACGGGGATGTGGTCTGTCGTGTTCGCCGCTGTGGTCCCAGCGCCAAGGACAGTGCCCGCACACAGCAGCATCTCCATCAGTATTTGCTGAACAAGCGAATAAATATTTCTAGTTGCAGGGATTTTATTCACTATAGCACTCCCTGTCCCCATTGATTTTTAGAGAGAGTGGAAGGGAGGGAAGGGGACGAGAGAAAGATCGATGTGAGAGAGACACATGAATCGGCTGCCTTCTGCACACACCTCGACCCAGACCAGGATCGGGCTTGCAACCCAGGTACATGCCCTTGACCCGTCATCGAACCCGGACCCTCCCGTCTGCGGCCGATGCTCTAACCACTGAGCAACTGGCCATGGCCACTGTAGCTTTTATATACCGCAGAGTGTGTTTCCTATTTCAAACAGAACACTTGAGCCTTTTTTGTCAATGTGCCTGTGCTTTAGGGGAGCTTTTGGGAGTTACTGTGAATCCTGAAATAATTTTGCCTCTTTTTTGCTCTTGTTTCGCGTCCAGTGTTTCATCCTGATCACAGCTCCTCTGCTTCCTAAGCTTGCCCCTGGCTGTAAGTGGGCTGGTTTCCTCTCTTGATCACTTCTGTGAGCTGCAGGGTCATTTCACCACATCGGGGCATTGAATAAACACAATTATATCCGCTTCCTAAATTACTTTACCTTTTAAATTCATTTTCAGTCACTGGTGTCCACTTTATCTGCTTAACCATTTCCCACTATTTTCAAATTAGACATTTTCCAATGTTTAAGCCATTCGGACACAGCCTTCTACCCGCAGAAAAAGTTACCCAGCCCCAACCGGTTTGGCTCAGTGGATAGAGCATCGGCCTGCAGACTGGAGGGTCCCAGGTTCGATTCCGGTCAAGGGCAAGTACTTTGGTTGCGGGCACATCCCCAGTGGGGAGTGTGCAGGAGGCAGATGATTGATGTTTCTAACTCTATCCCTCTCCCTTCCTCTCTGTAAAAAATCAATAAAATAGATATTTTTTTAAAAAAGCTATCCAAAGGGATTGAAATTCTGAAAGTTTTTTTAAATTGGTTTGTCCTAAAAAGAGAAGTCAGGTTTCAAGTGTTACTTTAAAACTTAAATATGATAGACAAGCAAGGAGGACATGGGAGGAGTATTTCTGGAGACCCACACTATTAAGCATTATTTCACCTTTCACTTTTAAGTACACCAGTATGTGGGCTAGAAGCCAC
>NW_006290778.1:1076713-1077466 GCF_000327345.1 Myotis davidii
CCGTTCTGAACTGAACACTGGGCTTTGTTCATCTTGGCCACAGCGTCAGTGGGCTGTGGGGCCCTGGGCAGCTGGTTAGTCCTTCCTGGCCTCGGTTTCCTCCTTTTTATTTTATTTTTTAAAAATATATGTTCATTGATTTCAGAGAGGAAGGGAGAGGGAGAGAGAGATAGAAACATCAACGATGAGAGAGAATCATTGATCGGCTGCCTCCTGCATGCCCCCCACTGGGGATCGAGCCCGCAACCCGGGCATGTGCCCTTGACCAGAACCTAACCTGGGACCCCTCAGTTTGCAGGCTGATGCTCTATCCACTGAGCCAAATCGGCCAGGGCTCAGTTTTCTCCTTCTTAAATGAGCACACTAGTAGTACCCACTTCTTCATTTACAAAGAATCACTGAGACAATGGAGCTGTGCCCTGTCGGGCCTGGCGTGCAGGGGAAGCGCTGGAACACGCCGGCTTACTTTCCCGCAAAGAGCTGGCTCCTCAGTTTGACTAACTGGTATTTGAAAAGTCTCAAAACAAGGAACCAGAAATAGTCACTTTGAGCCAAGAGCCAACAGCCATCTTGAGCGATTTGATTTCAGTGTATTCTTTAAAAAAAAAATAAACACAATTTTAACAATTGCATTGTCATGTCCATCGTCCGATGAATGGATAACCAAAGTGTGGTATACCCACACAATGGAATAGTACTTGGGCGTAAAAAGGAATGAAGTGCCAACATACATGATAGAACAAGATATACCTT
>NW_006290778.1:1081263-1084046 GCF_000327345.1 Myotis davidii
GAGGGGTAACAAAAAAAAAAAATGAAATCACCTCGATCTCCCCATCAAGAGAGAACCACTGACAGCACTGGGTGCCCCTTCCCCTCTGCGACATCACCGATACGGTATTTGATGGAAGTAGAATTATGCCGTGCAAACCGCGCCGTGAGCTGGTGTTTATGTGTTCCCCAGCAGCCCATGCATCTTTGCATTTGGCAGATCTGCTTCCACATCTTCTCAGAGGGCCCGGCTTCGCTGAGGTTATTCTGGGCACGAGCGCAGGCTCGGGCTTCCAGCCTCCACACTTCCCAGGGAGCTGGAAGCAGGTACGGCCGGGCCACCCCCAGCGCCTCCCGCCCCGCCTGGCCTGGGCGCCATGGGTGACAGGCAGGAAATTTATGAGCAGCTGGAGTTGGCTGCTGTGTGCCGAGGGCAGGAACATGGCGTGAATCAAGGATCACACTGTGTCCAGGCTGGGAGGGCCCGTGGAGGTCTCAGGCGTCTGCGAGCTGCGAAGTTACGGCCAGAGCCCCTGGTGAGCCAGGAGAGTCTGCCTGGGGACCATGAATCGGGAGAAAAATTCATTTACTCAACAAAGATTGATTGAGCTCCTCCTGGAAGCCAGCTCTGTGACAGGCACTGGGGCTCCGGTCCCTCTCCCGGGCCGCGTTCAGCCCGGCTCCAGGGGAAAGCTGCAAACCACGGCTGCCGGTAAATGCTGCCGGTCCGCCCATTCCCCGATCTGTTCTGCTCCTCGGGCCACTGACCAGCAGTGGCTGAGCTGGTGGGGATCCCGGCCGCGGTGTGGAACAGCTGCCCGAGCTGCTCAGAGGCCTCCCTGCCCCACACGCCCCAGCTTCTCAGGTTGGGCATGGGTGGGTCTGGCAGGCCAAACCGCTCATTTACTGAGGCCAGAGGGTATGCCCAGACCTCAGGGTCAGCTGATGTCATGCAGAAGAACTTTCCTTCCGGTGAGAAAAAACCACCACGTCCGACAAAGTCTACCAGCTGTGTGACTCTGAGCAAGTTGCTTAACCTCTCTGTGCCTCAGCTTCTTTATCTATACAATCTATATAATAAAAGCCTACGAGAGCTTTATGGTGGGACGACCAGAACAACCGGTCGCTGAGGATGAGAGCAGGCGACCCCGGGGTCCCTCTGTGCCAAGGTGCTCGGAGGGAGCTGGGTCTCGGGTTTCCTGTCCGTGCACAGCGCGCACCCCACACTGTCCTGCAGCCTCGCTGGGGGTTCCTGCCGCCCACTGAAAGGAGAGCTCCAGCGGGGAGAGGTTCTGGTGGCTGTGCCCCCGCTGTCTCCCTGTCCAGGGCAGTGAGGGCCGGCTCCAGCCCAGCCTCTTAGCCCCTGGCTCCCACCTCCACTGCAGGTGAAGAAACTCCCCCTACCTCCCTCCGTGCCACGACTCATTGTAGTGCCATTGCCATCATTCCCTCGCTCACCCCACGTATCTCCAACCAGCGCTCCTGAGGGCTCTGCCACACCCTGTCCGCCCCCAGGCCTGGGAACAGCAGCGAGTGGCTCTGTGCTCAGAGCCACCATCACCCGGGCAGCCTCGGCCCAGCACCACGCCGCACCCCTTCGCACTTGTGGTCCCACACGATCCCCGGGGACGACCACTGCTGCTTTCATTTTGCAGACTAGGAAATGGGCCCTGAGCAGCTGCCTCCCTCGCCCAGGCCACCCTGCAGGGATGCAGCAGCGCCAGGCAAACCCCGACCCCTGCCGAGTTCAGCTTCCTCACTGGCAAAGGGGACTGGCAAGTCCCCAAACCATCCACCCAGCCGCCACCTCCCTGGGTTCTAAGAAAACCTCAGCCGTTGTCCCTTGGAGCCTAAGGGAAGGTGGCTGGCCCTGGGAGTCCTGGCGCTGGCAGGGCTGGGCCAGAGCTCACAGGGAGCCCGCCAGGCTGCAAGGGCCCAGGGAGACCGAGGCCCCGCCGTGCCGACTCCTTCCTGGGCTGCAGGCCACTCTCTCTGGCTGCCAATCTGTTTCTCTCTCCATGCTCTGCCTGTATGTCTCTGTGCCAACTCTCTCTTGGCCTCGCCTGTATTTATCTCTCCACGTCCATCAGCCTATCTGTCTTCCTTGGCCCCCAATCCACCCACCGTGCAGGGCACCGCGAGGGTCGAGCTGGCCCGGTGACGCCTGCGGCCCAGCTGCTGCAGCTTCCCATCTGCTTCCCATCCTGTGATGCTGTCAGCCAATCCCACTTGGCTCCCCGCTGCTCTTCCAGACCCAGAAGCTCAAGGACCCATGACCTTGCCCAGAGCCAGAGGAGGCACCCAGGCTGGAGGGGAGCAGACAGCTGTGCCGACAGGGGGGCAGCCAGGTGAGGAAGGCCTGCTCCCTCCCGGCCACCACTCCACACAGACACACACTCCCAACCCGGGATCCCCAACAGGCCTGCCTCCTCGGGGCGGGGCTGCTGCCCGTCACTCTGCTGCCTCCCCCAGTCCTCCCCTCCCCAATCCTGACCACAGAGCGACAGCAGGAGTGATGGGGCGCCAACCAGACAAGCCATTCACGCCAAAGTGCTGGCCGCCTGGTCTGTGGACAGACCACAGTGTGTCTCCCCAGGAGGAGTCTAGCTCTGGGTATTTCAAGATCAGTGGCGGCAACAATGGGGTGGCTGGGAGCGACCACAGGATCCCTGGACAGCCCCAATAACCTAATGATTTCTGCAAACAGTGTGAAAATGCAGCTTTAAGATGAGAAGAACACCCCCCGAGCCCTTCCCATCACCCCTAAGCCCTGCACAGACAGACTCTGGAGCCAGCATGGGGTTC
>NW_006290778.1:1084113-1085553 GCF_000327345.1 Myotis davidii
CTCACTCCCACGGACCGTTAGTGACAACACAACAGTAGCTCCCAGATGCATACGGGAGAGGCCACAAGTGGAAAGAGAAACAGTTCTCTCACCCACACTCATGCATACACACACACTCTCCACGCCCACAGGTGTGAGCACACGCAACTCAGCACCGCGGTTACATGGAGCAGCTACGGCATCAGGCAGCCTCTGTTTGAATCCTGACTTCCCCATTCTACCAGCTGTGTGACTCTGAGCAAGTTGCTTAACCCCTCTGTGCCTCAGCTCCTTTATCTATAGAGTGGTAATAATAATAACCTACTGCATGAGATAGTAAGCGAGATTAAAGAACACCGTGGCTACAAAGCCCTGCACTCAGCATCAGGCAGCCACATGCCAGAGCACACACACGTGTATGTGTGTGTGTTTACACGTGCTCCTCAAGGCAGGCACTGTGTCCCCGCTCCAGAGTGCCAAGGCCCCACTCAGTACAGGGCACAGAGGAGTTGCCCATTAGCTATTGCGGAGGACGACTGGGACACATTATTTCCTTGAGCTTCCATTATTCCGTGCATTTGGCAAAAATCTTCTGAGTGCTTAGACCAAGCCAGGCTCCATTCAAAGCACTGGGGATCCTGCCGCGAGCAAACCACAAGGAGCCCTGCCCTCCCCACGCCGACGTCCCAGGAGGAGCACGTTTCCCTACGGAAAGGAAGCCTCTCGCTTTCCGTGCCAAACAGCGTGGGCAGGTCCTTTCCCAACAACGGATGCACTTCCCTGCACCCTCAGCCAGACGTGACTGCGTGTACTTTAGCTTCCTCTTGACAACTCAAGGTCAAGCCCAGAAGTGTCCGTCGACAGAAGGCTCTCCAGGCCCCTGACACGTGTGGGCCCTTCGCCCCGACGCGCCACAGCCCCGGGTCTCTCGGCTCTTCTCAGCCTCTGGCGTGGCTCTGTGTGCTTTGCGGCTGCTTCCCAGACGGCCAGGCCCCCGGCTGCGATGCTGGGTGCTGTCACTGCACCTGCTCCAGGAGCTGGCCTCCCACGGCAATAGGCCGTTCCTGTTCAGCTGCTCCGATTTGAGACGCCAGGGAGTCAAGCTTGTAAGCACAGACTGCAAGCAGGAGGTCCCGACCCACCGGCTCTCCACTCCCGTGCGCGTCCATGCCTGGCCTCACGTTTCCCGCTGTGTTCCAAAGGGCGGGGCCTTTGTTTGGTTCTCCGAGGGACCCAGCACCCAGAACGCTGCCTGGCACGTAGCACACACTCAAAACTACTTATTCTTAATAAATGTGCGGGGCCTTCCTGCTCTCTCCATCTCCCTCTGCACATGTAACTAAAGAGACTGAACAGGTGACGTGGGTGGGCAGTGAGGAGGATGTGTAGAGGGGATGGGTTTGCAAATACAGCCCTGCAGGCTGCCCACCCTCGTCCTGTGTGTGTGGGGGGGGGGGGGGG
>NW_006290778.1:1085683-1092041 GCF_000327345.1 Myotis davidii
GGCAGCAGCATATCACGGTCATGGAGGGGGTGGGTGACGCTCAGCAACGCGGTGTAGCTGTTCTCCATCTGGGTGGGCTCACGGGCTGTCCCCACGGGCCCACCTCTAAGTGCTCCTGACCCCCAGGGGAGAGGGACACGTTCTGAACCCCTCAGAGACCTTCAACCATCACCCAGTGTGCACCCTTTCCCACCTGGATGGGAACTCGGCCCACTGAAGGGGAGGCCCTCCATCTGCTCCTGACAGATGGTGCCTATAGACGCGCCAGCACACCTGTGCAGGTGTGTACACATCTCTCTCTCTCTCGCTCTCTCTCTCTCTCTCTCTCTCTCTCTCTCGGCAGGCGGCAGAGGGGCAGACCCAGTGTCTTCTGCCTGGCAAAGGAATCAAGCCCTCATCAGCAACCAGTCTGGTAATCACTCTCCAAGTCTCTGGGTGGGGAAGGGACATTCGGGGTCCCTCTGCCCACCTTCCTGACGGACCAGCCGTGTCCTCTAGGAAGCCCTCGGCCAGTGCTGCGCTCCTAGCTGACAAGCCCTTGCCTGGCCTGTTTCCTGGGGCCCTGCTCACCCGCGGACACCTTTTCCCGTGTTTTATGAACACAGTGGAGTTTGCAGCAGGCACGTGCCTGAGGTTACAAGGCTCCCGAGTGGCTGGGCTGGGATGCAGACCCCAGTGTCCTAGCTCCAGGCCCTGTACTGCCAGACACCCCCTGCCGCTCACACCTTCCCCTGCAGCTCACACCTTCCCCTGCCCCTCACACCTTCCCCTGCCAGGAGCGGAGGACAGTGAGGGCCTGGATTCAGGAGCACTCCCTTCGTGGGGCCAGATGAGCCTGCCTGGCCCCATCCAGCCCGCCAGCTGTGCGACCTGGGTGATCTGGGTCCCAGCCTGCTCATCTGGCCCCAGGGTCAGTGATGTGGGCCCAAGGAGGCTGCCACCGGAGTCGAGGGAAGAACGGGCAGGAACGGGCTCTGCACACTGTGAAGTGCCGTGCACAGGCACCGGGCTGCCGGGCTCTCCACTGGCACGCGCTTGACAGGGCTGCCGTGAGGGTGGGCAAGCTCGCAGAAGTGGGCTCTGCCATCTGATAAAGGTGATGGCACAGGTTGGCCCCACTGGGGAGGAAACCACTTGTCACAGGAGAGGGTCAGCCCCCAGGGATGAGCCACCTGACCGTTCACCCTGCCCCTTCCCAGCCTAGAGCCCTGCATGTCTTTCTCAGTTTTAGGAGGAGCCCCCGACTTCACAGGAGGTAGGGGATGTTCGGGCAGGACTCGCTGAACTGGTGAGGAGACACGTTCTCTGCGTGAGGCCGCACCCTGCCTCTGGGGGCCGTGGGAGGGTGACGTGTGCGGTGCTCTGGCAGCCACTGTGCGGCCATGAGGTGAGGACCCAGAGCCTGGGCCCAGGAAGCAGCTGCTCCCTTCAGCCTTCCGAGCAGTGAAAACAGGGGCCCCGGGAGTGTAAGCTGCTGCTTGAGGGTTTCCCGTGATAAACGCAAAGCTTTCCTCACTGACTCCAGGGGGAAGGCACCAGCTTCCCGAACAGAGGTCTGGGCGAGCCCTGGCCCTTCTCTGGCTCCGTCCGGAAGCCCCTGGCTCGTCCTTCCCTAGAGTCTTTGCCGTCAGCACAGCATGGTCAGCCCCCACAGTGTGGATTTTAGTTGAAGGAACAGTGTGTGGTCATTTGGGGGCCCTACTGTGTGACAAGCCCCAAGTAACATTGTGTATTGGTTCTATCCCATCACCTATCATGTAACAGGTCACCTACAAATATAATCTAATGTAATGACAGAAAGTGAACTCTAATGTATCGCAGAATAGAGTGTCTCATAATAGGACATTTTCTGTCATGACTTCATAGTGGGTCATATGATGCTCTCCTGAATTAGACCGGACACACCCCTGTGGGAGTGCAGTGAGGTGGCCATGCCATGGGGCCTGAGAGGAGGCTGCGGTAGGGGTCAGAGAGGGCTTCCAGGAGCTGAGCCTTCCAGAATGAGCAGGAGGCAGCCAGACAGGGGAGAAGGGCATGCCAGGCGGCAGGGATGGCATGAGCACAGAGGGCATAAATAGCCCCTTTGCGCGAGGAGTTCCGTGCGGCCGGGGTGTAAATTGGGACACAGGGAATGACCGGCTGGAGCCAGGTCACTTGAGGAGGAGGGTCAGGTGTCCTGTGAGGAAGTCCGGCCCCCACCCTTGGCCTTTGAGGAGCCCCTGAGGGTCCTGAGCAGGCGAGTGAGGCGGTGAGACCGGGCTCTCAGCAGAGCTGCTGGGAGGGGCTCAGGTGGGGACAGGCTGGGCAGAGGAGCACTGGGCACTGGGCACTGGGCCAGGCCCCAGGTGGCTGCGAATTCTGGGCAGAGGGTGGAGGGCTTGATGGGGGGAATGGGTTCAACTTTGTTTTCTAAAATATTTGTACTAAGAGCTCAAGGAAGGCAAGGACTTGTACTTCCCCTAGAACCAGCTTTCTGGTTCCCCGGGGCAGGTAGAAAGGGGACAGCCTGCTCCAGGACAGGCGGGAGCCAGCACTGCTGGTGGCCCTGTCCCACGCCTCCCGCTGTGCTGGGCCCAGCGGTTAAGGCCAGGCAACGGGCAGGGCAGGCCCAGTCACCCCGTCTTCCTGCCTCCCCCATTTTCCTCTTGAACAGTGGTTCCCAACCTTTCTTTGGCCACGCCCCACTAAGCATCTCTAACATCCCGATATTTCCCCCTCCACCGTGACATATAAACACATAATTGTTATTCAAAAGATGAGCTCCTATTCACATGGAGGAAGCCTAAAAGGCCATTAACATGGTCTAAACAAGCTTCCAAAGAACATGGCATCCCTGAAAGAGAAAAATAAAAGAACGAAAGGACAGTGGAAGCACTGAGGAAGAAATCATTAAGAAATTGCTAGAAATAATAATAATATGAAGTGATATGAAAAATAGCAAATAAAGTTTCAAAACATATAATAGAGAACTGAAATGCATCGATACTAGTTTATCACAATATATATTTACATACTGTCTATGAGACCCCTGGAACCATAAGAAATGCAAAAAATAACAACTCATTCTCGAATAGCCCCCCGCTTAAAAAATCAAATTGCCCCCTGGGGGTGTGTGTGCCCCACATTGGGAACCACTGATCTAGAAGCAATTTCTGGTCATGGGGCCAACGCCACATCCGTGCCAGGGGCCTGGGCCGGCGGCCCCTCCTCTTCCCCGGGCCTTCCTCACCGGGGGCCCACGAAGAACAACTTCACAGGCAGGAGACACGGGAGGGAGGGTGGCGTTCACAAAACAGTTTCACATTCTTTTGTGCCATGGATCCCTCTAGCGATCTGGGAGGCTGGGTGGGCACCTCCCAGATAACACCCTGGAGCAAGGCCCCCCAGTCACACAGCTGAGACTCGCTTCAGAGTCCGGACCCAGACACCTGCCCAGCGGGGCCACAGTGGGCGGCGGGGGAGGGGGGATGTGGGGGTCTCATCGTCCTGCACTGAGCCCTTCAGATGAATGGCCCTGAAACTGTGATAAACATAAATATTTGGTGCTGCTGGAGCTGCCATCTCTCCAACTGAAACCGGAGGAGAGCAGAGAGGATTGCAAGAAGAATGAAGTCCGGGCCTGAGTAAAGTGTAGATGAATGAAATGCACAAATACCCGGCAAAGCCCAGAATTTTTGCTTGTGAAAACGTGGCCACCCACAGCAGCATGGATGACAGGCATTTTCCACTGCCGGGGTGGGGGGCTGCCGGAGCTTCTGGGTCTGATGCAACCATGGGGGTAGGGGGGAGGCAGGCAGTGTGAAAGGGGAACAGGGACTAGAGAAAGTAAAGGGGAAACCTCCAGTCCCCTGGCCCTGACGTGTGCCCGCCCCCGACCCCCCACCACCCCATCACATCACCTCCATCTGACACCTGGGAGCTGCCTCCTCACCTCCACCTGGCAGCCAGGCCTGGCGCCCAGCTCCTCCTCCAGGACCCAGGGGGCGAGGAAGGCGGCCAGGCCTTGGCCCCTCCCCACCGCTGGCCTCCCAGCTGCCAGCACGGCTGCAGCACCCCCTGGGCCCCCAACAGGCCACCGGTGAGCTCCCAGGAGGTGCCCAGATCCCAGGCAAACATCTCCCAGAAGTCTTGGCGGTGGTGGCAGCCAGTTCTTTAAAAAGGCCCCATGTCATTCTGCACTCAGCGGGGCGACCCAGGACCCGGGGTGCGTATTAATACCGCCGTTCTCCCAACGCACCCCGTGTTCTCTCTGATGAGCTGATGGGGGTCTCCCTGCTGTCTCTGCCCCCACCCTCCCTCCACCCACACGGACACCGTTCACATCTGTGTGCTCAGTGTGCGGTCTCCTCTGAAACATTCAGACAACTTGGCAGAGGGACAGCTACCAGAATATTTGGGGGTACACTTATGAGAAAGGAAGGGTGATCATTCCAGGCAGATAAAAAAATGTTGTTGCCCTGGCTGGGTCCTCCCCCAGGCACTTCTCTCCTGTCCCCTCAAGCTGAGGTTTTATGAAAAAAAGTCACTTCCAACCATCCCCGATTTTAACAGCTTTGAGAAGTAAAGAAAAAAAAGTTCAGCAGCACCCAGGGTAGCTAATTAGGTGGCCTTCGGGCACCTCGGGGGGGGGGGGGGGGGTCACAGTGGTGCGAGAAGAGGAAGAAACAACGTTAAAAGAAAACAAGGGGGAACAAAATAAAAGCCAGAGATAAAAAGTCCAGAGAAAACAGCGGCGCCTGAGAAACAAGAGTTGCAGCCGCCAACTTTTACGGCGTCCAGCCCTGTTATTCATGAGCGAGTTTCCTCTCTCACAAAGGACCTTTTGCACGGTTCCCCCGCTGCCTCCCAACCAGCTGCTCGCGCGGTTGTATCCTGAGTGATGATGAGGCTCTGAAAGGGTGTTTTGGGAACAGATGGCCAGGGGAGAGCTGGGGAATGTGCCAGCAGAGGGCCGGGCGGGCTGCCAAGGCCTGCGGTGACTGAGTGCTTGGGCTTCCAGCTCGCGTGCTTTCCCTGCCCTCTGCCCTCCGTGGCGCCAGCAGGCCTTCCCAGCGAGAGCTCGGAACATCTGGAGTCTGGGGCTGCCAGGAGGGGGGGCCGCAGCGGCGGCGGGCGGGGGGACCCGCTGTTCCAGCGGAGCTCCCATGGACTCACCACCAGGCCCGCCTCGCAGAACAGCTAATCAAAACCACAGCGCCCGAATGGGAACCAGGCGCGCTCCCAGCTGCAGCCCTGGGCCGCCAAGGCGGCTTAACCCGGTGTCAGGCCTCGCTGGCGGCACAGCGCAGGGCCGGGGACACCCCCGCGCCCACCCCACCCCATACCACCCCCAGCGCCACCGCCAGTGGGCTGTCGGCTCCCCGCAGCTTAATGAAGCCTCCACGTGCTGCAGCCGGGCTGCTTACATAAGGCTGCTGCTCTGGCAAGGCCCCCACCGGCCTTTGCTGGGCGCCGCCTGGGCGCAGGCCACCCTGTGGGGCTGTGTCAGCTTCAGGGCCGGACTGGCCTCAGGGGTTGAAGAGCTCGGGCTTTGGAACCAAGAGACAGACGTGTAACAGCTCCAGCACTTCTAGCCACATGGCCTTGGGCAAGGGCCTTTCTCCCAGCCTCAGTTTCCCCTGTGCTATGGGGTAGAGAGAATGTATGCGAGGTGCCTGGCACCGCGGGTCCTCACCACAGTCAGTGTGATCAGTGGTGGTAATCTGGCTATTAGCGTTATTTCTGTGTGAAACCAACGCCATGCATGTTCTTTTGCTGTGAGGCCGTGAACTTCAGAAGCCAAGGGGCTTCTGGTTTGGCTGCACGCGTGCCCCCCTTCAAGGTACAGGAGCAGGAGTTCAGCCTAAAGTGCTAAAGAGGGAAGAACCCCCACTCAGAACTGGTTGCCCTCACCTGCATTTTGGCTGGTCAGTCATTCATCCAGCCCTGGGGACTGCCCTTTTCTGAGCTGTTCCTCCCTGGGGTTCCACATGAAGTTATCTTGTAGCTGTAAATTCACGGGATTTCCTTTCTGGCACTCACAGAAAATGCCAGCCCTTTCTCATAAGGGAGGGATCTTGTTTAATCCCTCCAGCAAGGCGGCATAGTAAGCGCGTAGGCTCTCACTTTCGGGGTGAGAGAATGGGGATCAGAGAGGTTAGGTAACATGCCCAAGGACACACAGCAAGGAAATGCCAAGGTCAGGACTCAAATGCAGGTCTCCAGCCTCAAAACTCTACACTTCACCTCCTTCATGGTCTTAGCAAGGGTCTCCCCATTGTGTGCCTTAATGTTAAATGGCAGCCCCACAGGGAACTGAAAAGAACTGCAGTGTTCTCTCGACCTGACCTCCATCTACACAGACATCTTCCTCCAGGTT
>NW_006290778.1:1092129-1100373 GCF_000327345.1 Myotis davidii
GGCGCCCTGGCTCTAAGACGAGTGGTTCTCTGATGAGTCTGCATTCCAAAAGCTAACCAGTTAGAGCCTTAAAGGGGGCCTCCCATGTCCCCTGATGGTTAATTCTTATTCACTACTCGAGGCCAATGCAGGAAATTTGTGCAAGGGGCTTGGCTCCCGGCTGCCTCTGCCTCCGTCCCCACCTGCCATGGCGGCCGCCTTAGCCCTTGCAGCCCCAGCTTCGTCTGGAAGGTCGTCCGGAAGGATAACCGGAAGGATGTTCAGTCTAATTAGCATATTACTCTTTTATTATTATAGATATCCGAGACCCCAAGTGTTCATTCATACACAGAATGTTGGGGAGAAGAGTGGGATCTGTGAGTCCATGTCAGGAGGGGAGCGATTTGAAAAAGGAGAGAGGAGGGGAGTGAACGCAATGTCAAAGGGGAGAGGACAGCAGCGCCCCCAGCCCCACCCCCACCTCGGGACCACCCAGGGAGCATCTGAGGGCAGCGGGAAGCGGCTCTGAGCTCACCTGGGAGGCTCCCCGGCAGTGATCCCTCCAGCCAGTCCCTGCCAGACTTGTGGGCTAATGGTGTCAAACCGAGAGGAGAAACAGCAGCTGAGAGAACACTCCGTGTTAGAACAAACAGCTGGTGACAAACGTCTATGTAATTGGAATGCCAGAAAAAATAAACTGCATCCATTTTTATGACAAGAAGGAAATTTGATGGTGATTTCCCACCCACCCCCCTTTTTCCCAGCATCGATGGACTCTGTGGGCTTTGAAAGCAAATGGTATTTAACTCAATAACTTGGCCGGCGGACTGGGAAACACAACCTCCTCTCACCCAGTGCACTTCCATTTGGGGGGGGCGGGGGAGACACACCTCTCTCACTGGCTGGTGACCCTGGGCCAGCTCCTGGGCCAGCGCCTGGCCTGCATTCTCTGTGCGGTGGGCACGCCAGCACCTAGGCTGCAGGGCTGGCAGGAGGGGTCAGTGAGGTGAGTGTCAGAAGCAGTAAGCACCACGCCTGGCACGGAACCCAGGCTCTGAGAGCATCGGGCGTGCTCAGTGTTCTGGGGCACGTGGCACTGGGGTCCCCACAGTGTCTGTGAGGGACTCTGCTATCCTGTGATGGGCAGAGGGGTAAGTGAGTAACACACTTCATCATGAAGACAGCAAAAGGGGCTGGGGAGACCTCGGTTCGGAAGTCTACCTGGAAAGGGCCTTAGAAATCACTTCCAGCAACAACTCACCTGACAGAAGGGGAGACTGAGGAGGCCCTGATGAGGGTGACTATGTACACGCAGGTGGGGATGGACCAGGACAGGGGGTGCTCTTGGGGCACAAGAGGCCCTGCACACGGAGGGGGCGGGTGCTCTGGAGACTCCGCTCACACACTCAGGGGCTCAGATCGACCCTCTGCAGGCCTGGGCTCAGCCACCCAGACAGTAAGCAGCCCTTCGGAACACTCGGATCCCACGGACACCCAGCCCCACACCAACGTGCCGCCTCAGCCAGTTCCCAGGCCTGAAGCTACAGACGTCGGCACCCGAGACATTCTTCCCAAGAGGAGCCAGGCCACTCTCAGACTCACCACCAGCACGAAAGGCCTCCCCCGCCCAGAGGTCGGCAGGAAGAGGAAGGCAGGGGCGGCGGGAGCTGCCTGGCATCGGGCCTCCTCTGGCTCCGGGTCGCCCACAGTGTGAGGAGCACCCTCAGGCCCCGCAGAGCCAGCCTTCCCGATGGTGCCGGCTCCAGTCACATGGCCCAGGGGCCCTAATCACTGTCCAGGCCTCTGCCCAAGCCCTTCGTCCAAGGCATGGGGATTCCTCTTCTCTCTCCCCATCTCCAACCCTGGGCCTGAGAGCAACTTGAGTGCAGGAACTGACGGGCCTAAACTATGCCATCTGTGCTAGTAGCTGTCCTTGTTGTTGTTAATACTCAGTGGCTTAACATCACTGGAAGGGGGTGCCCTGGATTGTTGGGAGGGATTGAGGGAGACAGAGAAAGAGAAACATCAGTGTGAGAAAGAAGCATCAATAGGTTGCCTCCCCCAGGCTCCTGGACCCGGGATCAAACCCAAAACCTGGGCATGTGCTCTGACCAGGAATGGAACCCACCACCTTCAGGTGCATGGGAGAATGCTCCCGCCAACTCAGTCACACAGGCCAGGGCCCCTCCTCCTCTCTGTCTCCTCCTCCTCCTCCTTGTCCTCTTTCTTCTCCTCCTTTTCCCTCCTCCCCTGCTACTCTTCCTCCTCTTCCCCCCCCTCCTCCTCATCCTCCTTTTACTCCTCCTCCCCCTCCTCCTTCTCCTCCTCCTCAGCTTCCAGGAGTTGCTGCTTTAAAAACAGGAGCTGCAGAAACATGGCCCAGAGCCAGGTGCTTAAAGTGCATTATCTCTGGCTGCAGTCAGAGTCAGAACTGAGCTCTCCAGGGCCCTTCAACTCCTCCCGCCTGTCTCTCTACTGGGCGGCCTCTGACATGGGCCTCTGCACTACTGGGGTTTCCCAACCGGGCTCTGAACCCCCAAAAGCACATCCTGCGAGGACCAAAGATGAAAGACTCACCGGCCAAGGGATGCGGTCCCCCACCCCGTAGGAAAGGTAAAAGGATGCCCCTGGGCCTTGGGGGCGAGCCGGGTTCACTGTAAATCCCATTCTTAACACGACTGGAGGGACGGCAACGGTCAGAACTGCAAGGGACCGCAGAGGACCTGAGCGCCACCTCTCCCAGAGGCCGCCTGGAAAGGATCGCCCAGCCTTTTGGGGCACGTTAGCTGTGAGGGAGCGTCCTCAAGTCTCCACCAACCGCATCAGTGACCATCACCATCCAGCTGCCATTTATCAAGGACTTCGTGTGAGCCCGTCACTTACACTGGCACGTCTTCCAGTTTCTTCCTATCTTTGCTTTCTATCTCCCTCATGAGGATGTAAGCCAGGCTCCTTCCCATGTCCAAACCCTCCGCGGCTGCAGGGGAGCCCGTAATAGGGGTTGATCTGAGTCCCAAATCCATACCCTCTGTCTACAGGGGCTATGGAGGGTAAAGCCCGCTCTGCCCATCACAGTGCCCATGGGCTCAGCATAGAATTCCCCAGTGTGCAACTTGTTGTAGGTGCTCAATAAACATTGAATGAATGAATGAATGAATGAGTAAATCTCTAGAGACACCATACCCCTTGGTTTGGTTAACAAAACAGAGGCCTACTCCAGCCACTCAGGTCCACTGGGCAGGTCACTGGAGACCGCCCCTGAGGACACCTCGGAACTCACACACCTGCATGGTGACGGAGAGGCAGGAAGGCACAGCAGCAGGAGTGGGGTAGTCCTGTGAGCCCCCCACCTGCTGGGACAGAATGCTGGGCCTGAGAAGCCCTAGGAGGTCCCAAAGCTCTGGGACCCTGTCCCGTCCTTCCATCTAAGTCAGTGGTTCTCAACCTTCTGGCCCTTTAAATACAGTTCCTCATGTTGTGACCCAACCATAAAATTATTTTCGTTGCTACTTCATACCTGTAATGTTGCTACTGTTATGAATCGTCATGTAAATATCTGATATGCAGGATGGTCTTAGGCGGCCCCTGTGAAAGGGTCGTTTGACCGCCAAAGGGGTCGCGACCCACAGGTTGAGAACCGCTGATCTAAGTCCTCTTGGCAGAGATGCCTGCCCAGGCCCAGCACTTGGGAGACAGCAGCCCCAGGACAGCATGCCTGGTGGGAGGGTGAGGCAGAATGCAAGCTGCTCAGTGCCCGTCAGAGGTGAGGCACGACCTCCTCTTGGAGAGTCAGACCAGAAAGGACCTTAGAAATCACTGACGATTTATCATCACTGTCCCTGTTTATGGACAAGAAAACTGGGGCTCAAAGAGGTGAAGAAACGGGTCTAAGACAAAACAGCTGGCAGGTGGCAAGCCAGGACTTTGAAGTCAGAGCTGTTGGATGCTCTTAACCACAATCTTCCACCTCAGTCTCCCAATCTGGACAATGGGGAGGTTGAACCTGATGATCTTTAGTGTGGCTTAGATTTGAGGTGATTTCAGGGGAAACCAAAAGCTCTTCTCCCCTGGGCATCTTCACCCCACTCTCCCTTCTTTCCTCACCTTCCAGCGTTGGCCTCCTCCCAGCCCAGGGCACTGCTCCAATCTAGGAACAGTGAAGGGAGAGGCTGTGAGGGGAGGCATTGGGGGTGGGGCACAAGAGCAGAGATGGAGAAAAGATGCCTGCCCACTTTGCCCATCCAGCCCTCCAGACTGGCGAGTGCCAGGGGAAGTTCACAGACAGTTTACAAACCTCCTTTGTCACAGGGCGGTGCATGGAGCCATCAATCACGCCCTTAATTTACCCGTGTCACTTCCCAGTGGAAAGCTGCCCTGTGAGCGGCCACTGGCACTTCCTCTCTCACCCACTGGATGAAGATTTCATCTAATTGGTCCATGTTAATCACTCCCAGGAATGCAGTGTGCAATTATCACAGCAGCAGGCCGGCTGCGAGGACATGCCGTGACCCTCCGCGTGTAGGCAGGAGAGTCCATGGAGGGCCCCTACCTATGGGGCCCAGGGCCTTCTGGGAAACCTGGAGAACCCCCAGGAAGGACCTGCTGGGAAGGGGGAGGGCAGGCCAGGAAGGAAGGAACCATGGAGGGTGCCAGTTACAGCTCCCCACCCGCCCCATGTCTGAAGGCCCAGGGGAGCCAACCATCCTCCTCACGGATATAGACCCTCCCTCTAGCTTCATGGGAACAGAGTTCCGGAAGGTTTCCATAAACCTTGCTTAGCACTGCCTGGCCCTGGCCCCCAACTGGAAATGCTGGACGCACAGGCCATCTGGATACCACAGTCATGCCCAACACCTTGCCTCCAGCACAAATGTCTCCAAACACCAGGCTTTGTGCAGACTGTTCCCTCTGCCTCATCTGCCTGATGCCTCTTGGTTGTCCTGCTGGTCTCAGCTCAAATACCACTTACACTAAGATGCCCTTTCAAACTCCCTGGGGCAGGAGAGGTACCTGTCCCTCCTCCTCCCGGCCTTCCACAGCCCCTAGCACAGGCCTCTGGGACACCCTCACCACCCTGCCCTGCCCTTCTCTACTGGCCGGAGGGTCTAACCATCCTGTGAGGTGCGTGGGGAGTGGGACCAGATGTTTATCATCTTTATGGTCCTGCCCAGCACACTCAGACTGGGGCTCAGCAAATCCCTCTAGAATGAGTGAGTGAGTGCATGAATGACTATCATCTACCTTAACGCACGCACAGCCTCAGACCCACAGGCCAAGTCCGTTTCCCAAAACATGCCCAAGGGTTCTCGGGGCTCCCCTCTGCTCAGGGGATCCCATCCTGATACAACTTCCATCAGGCACCCCCCGCCCCCCGTGGAGTCAGCACCAGAGCACAGAGGCTGAAAAGAGCTTCAGAGACAAATCGTCCTCATTTCAGTGATAAGCAGACACAGGCCCGGAGGCCTGGGGTGGCTGCGTAAGGTGCCCAGCAGCCCATTACCAGGAGCAGGGTCCCATGCTAATCCCAGGGCTGTGAGAGGCTCTGAAGCTGGGACAACCCCAGCAAAGCTCCAAGAGGGGGATCTCACTGGCCCTTGGGACTCCTGGGCGAGTGAGTGTGGGCACCCCAAGCTCCTGTCCCCCCGCCCCTGGCCTCTCCCAGAGGCTGCTGCCCGAGCGGCGGCACATACCTTGCGCTTCTTGGCACGTCCCTCAGCCTGCAGGGTGCGGGTGCAGCGCTGTACACACTCGGAGAAGCTGAGGTTGCTGCGGTCGGCACTGTAGTCGAGGTCAGCCAGCCGGGCCAGGGACAGGATGTAGTTGCAGGCGATCCTGAGGATGGCCAGTTTGGATAGCTTCTGCCCGTATGAGTAACACGGCACCTGGTGGGTGAGAAGGCGTCAGGAGGAGCTGCCGGGGCCTCTGCAGAGCACGACCCCGCGGGGCACCCTGGCCAGGAGGGCATGGGGCTGCTCACAGTCACATCTGCGCCACCTGAGAGGCACTGCTGGACAGCGGGGGTGGCCTGTCGAAGCCGTCGACCTGGGTTTGAGTCTCTGTTCTAAGCAGTCGCACACACATCGCAGCTCACCCACTCACAAACTCGGGAAGTGCACACATTTCCGTTTTGTAGGGCAAGACATTGGGGCTCAGCTCCTGCCCGAGAGCCGGTCTGAATGAAGCAGTGTGTTCCCACCATGAGAGAGCTCTGTCCCAACCTCCCTGAGAGGGATCTCTCCGAGAGAACAGACATTTCTTATCAGCTCTGATATTCCTTCCATTCATTCATTCAGTGAGGCTGGTTTTGCTGAGCACTTGAGGTTCTGACGAATAATGCGATTCCTGCCTTCAAAACAGAGTCCGGGACTCTGGGAACATACGAGAAGGAAACGAACAGGGCTCAGCGGAGAGGGCACACATGGTGGGCTTTCTTTTTCTTTTCTGCTTTTCTCTGTGCCCTCTGAACCTGAGACGCTGCTGGGCATACAGCACGTGCATAATAAATACTTACAGCCCCAACTAGACTGGACACGTTTGTCAGTGACTCAGCACCAACTAGACACTCACTAAGGGCACAGGGACGTGTACCAGGTGAAGAGATGGAGCCTCTAACTCTCTGACACTGTCACCAGCGTGTGGGCTGCATGAGCAGACACCTCTGCGGCCTGCAGCAAGGCCTGTGTTGTAACGTGGGAAGGTCACCACGAGTCACCGGACAGGGCGCATCCTCAGAGCCACCGCTGCCAGGAGGCGTCCTTCGCCTGGACGGCCCAGTGTGCTCGCCCGGCCACCAAGGCTCCGGGTTTCCTCCCCTCTCTGGGCTCCAGGATCTACACGCAGCAGATCTATCTGCCCCTGGTATCTGGTCCCGATACCCTCATCCCAGAGAGAGGGACCCCCCATGGCACGTGCATTCAACAAGTATTTAGTGAGCACAGACACCCATGCTAGCTACTGCTCTAGGTCAGTGGATCTCTGCCGGGGACAACTGTGTCCCTTGGGGGGACAGTGAGCAATGCCTGCAGACATTCTTGATTGTCACTGCTGGGGAGCATGGGGGGTTGCTACTGGCTGTCATGGGTAGAAGCTAATCATCCTACCTTGCACGGGATCCTACGATGCCCCCACAGCAAGGAAATACCCAGCCCAAATGTCAGCAGTGTTGAAGTCAGAGACCCTGTTCTAGGCCCCGGGATAAAGCATGAACAAGACGGGCACCTCAGAGGGGGACCCTCAATGTAACATCCACTTTGATCTTACTTTAAACCTCACCTTGTCCAGGAGCTTTCTTTCTTTCTTTTTTTTCTAAATATATTTTATTGATTTTTTACAGATAGGAAGGGAGAGGGATAGAGAGTTAGAAACATCGATGAGAGAGAAACATCGATCCAGGAGCTTTCTCTGACTGCCCCCCAACCCCACCCCACCCCCACCCCAAACCATGAGGCTGAAGGTAAGGTGGGGAGGGGGTGCGCCTGTCCTTGATAGTGCTCTAATAGCACCCCATCTGTCCTCCACTCCTCCTCATTTAATGATCAGTCTCCCTGTAAGTGGTGGGGGAAGCCCCTGTCTGCAGAGCCCAGGGCAGGTCCTGCCTGTAACAGGCACCTGGAAGGATTTGTTGAATGAGAAAATGAATGAGCTCCCTCCACATTGACTGGTGACTCCAGAATGTACAAAACTGGGCTACAAAGCCTTTCCTCAGGCTGACGATGCGGAGTTAGGCCTAGAGCTTAAGCACACAGGCCTTTGGGTCACCTGGTTCAACTCCTGGCTCTAGCCCTTCCTTGCTCTGAAGCCCTGGGCGAGTGGCAGAATCTCTCTGAGCTTTGGCGTCCTCGTCACATTGCTGGCAGGACTGACCTCACAGCCTGGTCGCGAGTCAATGAGATGGCATCTGCATCGCCCAGAGGAAGGCCTGATACAACTCAGCAAAACAGCACAGTCTCCGAAGAGGGGCTCCGGAGAAGGCGAGAGGCAGGACACCTGCAGCCAGGGCACAGCTCCTGCTTGTCCCCTCCTCCCTGGGGGTCCTGAGACGCACCCACACCAGAAGCAAAGTTTGCTGTCACCTTTTAAAATGCTCCAGCAAGCCCTGGCCAGTTTGGCTCAATGGATAGAGCATCAGCCTGGGGACTGAAAGGTCCCAGGTTCGAATCTGATCAAGGGCACATGCCCGGGTTGTGGGCTCGATCCCCAGTAGGGGGCGTGCAGGAGGCAGCCAATCAATGATTCTCTCTCATCATTGATGTTTCTCTCTCTCTC
>NW_006290778.1:1101008-1106553 GCF_000327345.1 Myotis davidii
TTTCTGGGCCAGTTTTGTCTCGGATTTGCCACTCTGTCCTGCTGCTTCTGTCAAAGTCCAGGTCCAACAAGAAAACTACCTACTGAGCTCTGGTTGCATAGCTGGCACTGAGGCAGCTATCGGTAAGGAGTTTTATCCCATTTAAAACCTTCCTCCCAGCCTGAGCTGGTCTGGCTCAGTGGATAGAGCGTTGGCCCGTGGACTGAAGGGTTGCAGGTTCGATTCCAGACAAAGGCACATACCTCAGTTGCAGGCTCCATCCCCCGTGCACTCCATCCCCCGTGACAATCAATCAATGTGTCAATGTTTCTCTGTGTGTGTGTGTGTGTGTGTGTGTGTGTGTGTCCCCACGCTCTAAAAATCAATGGAAAAATATCCTCAGGTGAGGATTAACAAAAAACAAAACTTTAACAATAAATAAATAAATAAAACTGCCACCCCTACCCCACCCCCGCAAAAAAAAACCCGGTTATTATCCCATCTGCATTTAAGGAAGCAGAGAGGTGACATACTGGGCCCCAGGTCACACGGCTAAGA
Organism: Myotis davidii; assembly: GCF_000327345.1. NCBI lineage: Eukaryota > Metazoa > Chordata > Mammalia > Chiroptera > Vespertilionidae > Myotis > Myotis davidii. The sequence goes on from NW_006290778.1 coordinate 1,101,546, forward strand.
CCTGGCTGGAGCCACACGCTTATCTGATGCCCCAGGAAGGCACAGGGCCACTGGGCTCTCCCAGCTCCCACCACCAGAGGTGGCCATATATGAGACACCAAAGGCAACTTCTGGCCACATCACTCCTCCTCCGCCTCCTCCCCTCCATGGAGGGGGTGCCCCTCAGCTGCCCTGGCTGATTCCAGATCCTCCTGGTGCCTGATCTGCAGGATGAAGCACCTGGGCCCTGACAGCCCAGCTCAGAGGCACCCCAGCCTGGGCAGTGACTGCAGAGTGAGAATCTGATGGCAGGTTCTAGTTCTGGGAGGCCAAGATCAGGAGGAAGAGCTGGTCTGAATCGGGGCACTTCCCAGCAGTGTGAGTCAGAGCAAGTGCCTCTCACTTCTGAGCCTCGGTTTCCTCATCTGTAGAGTGGGGCTAGCGACCTCGGCCTGCCCTCCATGCCCCCTCGGGCCAGGCCACCCCTGGCTGTTTATTGTGTTCTACCAAGGCAGGCAGAGAGCTGAGGATCTTGAATACCAGGCCCACGTTCATCTTAAAACAGCCCCAAGAGAAAGAAAATATCGCTTCTACTTTACAGGAGCATTGGACAGTGGAGGACTCTTAGCTGGTGGGAGATTTTTTGGGTTTTGAACTCCCACCTTAGCTGGGCTTTTTCCAATGGGCCAGAAGTACCTGCTTGGAGATTTGGATGGGTGTCTACAGCATAAGGTGGGGAGTTGGGCAGGCGGAGAGTTCTGGACTGATCCCCTGGGACTCCAGCCTTTAAGCATCCACAGTGAGTCCAGAGCCCAGCTACCCCACCGCCTGCAGAGAGCTCCATTCTGGCCAGAGGACACAGGACAAAGGAGGCAGCAGGGTCGCTTGGCTCCAACTCCCAAGCCTGCCCAACTTCTGGGAAAGTAAAGGGACTGCCTTGTGCTCACTCCACAATGATTTTTCAGCTTCCGAGGAGCAAACGTGGGGGCTTTCATGAGGTCCCATATGCCCTCAGAACATTCACCCATCCACCCCAAGCTGGACCCTCTCCAGGCTCCAGGAAGCAGAAGGAAGTGAAGAGGGCACTGGCCTGGGCGCCTGAGGGCCTGGCTCCACCCCTGGCCAACCACGTGACCTCGGCAGGTCCATAACCTTAGGGGACCTCCGTTTCCTCACCAATAAAAGGGGCACAGAATACCTGCGACCTCGGAATGGAATCGCTGTGGGCAAAGGCGGGAAAGTGCCACAGAGAAGTCAAGCGGAGAACCTACCCAGCTCAGGAGGAGCTGTAAGCCCTCTGGCCTCTGTGCCAGCTCCCGCCCACCCTTCCCCCAGCCCAAGACGCCCTCCTGGAAGCCCACCAAGACTCCTGACCCCACAGAGCCCCAACATCACGCACAGAACACAGCTTAGCACCTGATTTCATTTGAAATTACTGTGTCAGCTGAGTGCAGACTTCCTGAGACAAAGCCCCTCTGTACAGAGCTAGGTCCCTGTCAGGTTCTATTGAAATGGGTTCTTGAAAATCCCAGCTTTCTACACAGCAACAGAGGCTAGACCCTGAGAATTGGAGTTTAGTAATTAAGTCATGGCCCCAGGGCCAGAGAGGCCCAGGTACAAATCCCGGCCATTGCTTAACCTCCCTGTAGGTTAGTGTCCTCGTCTGCAGCATGGGGAGGGAGCACCGCAATGCCCACCACAGGCCCAATGCAGTGAGACTCGAAGCTGCCGCCCTGCTGACTGTGGACATGGCTGGAGGGGTCTGACGCTGAGAGGTGCAGGGGTGAGGGCACCATCCCCACAGCCCATCCTGAGCCACCGTGAGCCCCCTTGGTGAGGATCCATGGGGAGACTGTAGGGCAGGGGTGGGCAACCCCTGGCACGCGTGCCAAACATGGCACACCAGTAACTTTTGCTGGCGTGCGAAACCCTCTCTTACAATCTTCCATTTACAATTTTTTTCTTAATATCGACTTTTTTATTTTTCACATAAATTCAGTGTAGGTGCATCTTAGATAAAGAAATAATTTTACATAATAAGTTATCTTAAAGACCATAGACATGGATTGACGAGAGAGGGGAAGAGCAATTTCTATGCCTCCGCCTTAACTCTCTCTGTCATCAGTGATGCAGCAGCAAAAGTCCCACTGATAATATCAAACGTAGTCATAAAGTTTTCTGTCGGACTATCAGTGTACATGTATACATTAATAAATAAATGTATTTTTCATCATCATATACTGTGTTTTTGTCGCTCGAATGAATTTTATTATTTCTTCAAGGTTCTTCAAATACGTACACCTTAGGAGATATCAAGTAGGTGTAACATGTTCTCAAAAAATTAGGGTTGGCACGCAGAAGAATTTTGAGTCAGAGATTTTGCTGGGTTTGGCACGCACTCACAAAAAGGTTGCCCACCCCTGCTCTAGGGGCAGCAGAGGAGGGGACCCAGGCCCCACCTATGTGGCACCTCCTTCACGAAAAGGCACCTCAGTAAGTCCTGAGGGCTCGTCACGGATGCCTCAGGCCGCCATGGCTGAGGGCTTCCTGCTTCCAGGAGGCACCGGCAATCTGCACACCTGCCAGATGCCCCAAGGGTAAGCACAGTCTGTGAGCCAGAAGATTCCCTGCTCCTCTCACCCACCCCGCAAGGCCAGGCTTCCCCTGCGAGTCCCTCCCACCTGGTCCTGGAGCAGCCCGGCACATGGGCCGGGCCCAGCTGCGCACACATGGCCTTCACATGAGGCGCAGGGAGGGCCCGCTGCAGCTGGGCTGGTGGCATGTGCTGAGCCTGACCATCTGCCCCGCACACCCACCATCTTGACCTCGTTGTCACGCACCCCCCAGACCAGAGGGCCTGGCCCCCACCTGCAGGGCTTTGGCTAGGCAGCCATTCCCGCATGCTCCCTTCCTGGTGCACAAAACAGGATGGCTTCCGTGTGCTGAGGGCGGACAGCTCTCGGGCATTCCACAGACTGAGGAGCAGAGCTGTCAAGAGCAGCCTGGGCACAGGAGTGACTCACTGACACCGATTCGAGGCAGGCTCTGCAATGACGGTGGTACAAGCTATGCAGGCTGCGGCTGCACCATGCCAAGGAGGCACCAGCACACTGGAGTCTAGTGAATGGCATGCCAAGGAGGCGTGCAGTGCAAGACCTGCGAGGCTTCCCTCACCTGGCATAAGCTCCCTGAACCTCAGTCCCGCCACCTCTAATATAGTCTCTTCGCACTGAAAGAGGAGGCCAGAGGGAGAGAAAGGGCCCTGAACTGGCAGTCAAAGGACCTCAGTGCCAGCCCTGCCCCGCTACCCACCAGCTGTGCTGCTCTGGGCATGTGGCCTCCCCAATCTGGGAAGCAAGATGAGCAGGTGGACAGCCTCCTGTCATCCTTCCGTCCTTAGGGGTGGGTTGCAGGATTCTATAGGCTGCCGCCCTCCCGAGGCATTCAGATGCTGGCTACTGGTTGAGGGCAGGACTGAATGCTCCACTGGGCCCACTGCCCAGGGTCCCAACTGGCATGTGGCTCAGCCTGGTCTGTGTCAGCTACTTGACCCCCCACCCTCACCCCAATTCACTGAGCAAACAAACATCTTAACCCAAATCCGTGGGTGGCACTTTGGCTGAACAGTCATGGGGCTTTCCCCCAGCAGTTCAATTCCCTTCCCATGGATGGACACAGGCACCACTGCCCGCCCCACCCACAGAAGGAAGAGCAGAGTGTGATCCAAAGAGAAGATCACGCTTTCTGAACTGTTTTGTTGCTGGCGAAAGCCCTGAGAGGTTGAGTAACTTCCCTGGAGTCACACAGGAAGTCAGCTGCTGAGCAAGAAAAAAACCTGACTACTCAAACCAGTAACGCCCACCCCTGCCCTTCTCCATTCCCTGTGCAGGTGGGAGCAGGGGGCCCTAACCACCTCTTCTCAGGTCTCCCTTCTCTCTAAGATGAGAAGCCTAGAACCAGAGGGTAATCTTGTCTAGAAAGTGTTATTGTAAAAGTGCCCTTTCCACCCATCCGCTGCAAAAGACACTGTGGGGTGAGAGCTACCACCACCAGCCCCAAACTGAGAAGTCCCTGACCCACCCCAGAACTGCCTGCTTCACCGGAGAATGGAGGGCAGCGGTGGAGGGGATCCCCTGGGAAGGCTCTCACCAGCCAGCTCTGGGAGGCCGCCCCTGGGGAGAGGAAGCAGGCTTGTAGCCCGAGGCATTCAGGACGCCAGGGCAAGGGGTGCAGAGTCCGAAAGCAACCTGAGTGCAGGGGCAGCCCTCCTGGGAGATGGGGGCTGAGGAGGGACTGTGGGACCCGGCTGTTCCCGCAACCCCAGGACCTCCCTTCTCGGCGTTCTGGGCCTCCCCGGGCACTCACGCACCCACTCGGGCAATCTTCCCCGACCATCTCAGCAGCCCGAAGCGGTCTTCTCCCCTTCCCCGGCCGAGACACATTCCCACATCCCCCCTTTCCACTCCCCACCGCCCCCAAGGAACTCGGGAGACAAATACTCGCGGTCATAAAAGTTAACTAGGAGTGCCGAAGTCTGACGCGCAGGCAGGGTCACCCCGCGGGGAGGGGAGGGGCGGGGCGGGGCGCGGACGACCAGAGCACGCCTCGGGGGGACCTTCACCCCCACTTTGCAAACTAAGAAACGTACCAAGGCTGTAGCAAAGGTCACTACTCCAGGAGGACGCAAACCTGCCTGGGTCCTGGGGCCCACGGGGCGGGGACGACTTGCCCCTCACAAACACCCCTAACCCTCCAAAGTCCCCCGGGCACTCGCCCACCCGCTCGGGCGCTCTTCCCCGGGCGCAGGGAGGACGTGCGGCTGGGAGCCGGTACCTGCTTCCGCAGCGCCTCGAAGGCTGCGCTGATGGTGTGCACCCGCGTCCGCTCCCGGGCGTTCGCCAGGAGCCTCCGGGTCTGCTGCAGGGCTTTGATCTCCGAGGAGGCGGCCGTGGCTTCGCCTGGCCGTTTCCTAGGCGACGCGGAGGAATCCGGATGGTTATTGTAAATTACGTGTGAAATTGACGAGTAG
>NW_006290778.1:1107351-1110219 GCF_000327345.1 Myotis davidii
TCAAAACAGCTGGGCTGCCGGCCGCCTCCTTTGTCCGCGTCCTCTCTGCCTCCCCGCACCCCCACCCCTTCTGCCCAGAATCGGCCTCCTCGGGCTCCCCCTGCCCACTGCCTCCTCCACTTGGGAGCGCTGCTCTGTTCCAGCGGATAGTCAGCGCTCAGTAGAACTGCCCGAGCACGTGGTTTCGGGGCCCTTCGGCCCTTCCCCAAATCAGAGCTGGGCCTTCCCCACCCTGCCCTTCGACTTCTCGGGATGCAGCACGGAACTTGCGCACCGAGCACCTCACCGTCCACCCCTCCACCCTAACTCTAACCCGTGGAGGAAAAAACGGAACAGCAGCTTCTCCTGGAGTGGGTGGGGGCGAGGAGGGTGGTTGGGGGGCGGAGGGAGAGGGGCTCTGGAGTGTCCTGAGACCCACACTCCCACAGCAGCGCGACCTCTGCCTGCCACTTACCGGAGCAAGAAGGCCGGGAGCAGAAGGCTTAGGTGGTAGGGAAACTGAGGCTCTGAAAAGGAGTGTGCTTTCCCGTAGTCACACAGCAAGTCAAACAGGCCCTCCTAAGCCGAACGGGGTGCAAGCTTCGGATTTAACCAGACCTAGCATCTGTGAGAATCTGCAGCTACCTCGCCCCCAGCAGCCCGCCAAGCCGGGATCTGCTCATCTACGAAATGTGAATGTCAATGCCCAAGTCCCTGCCTGGCTGCGAGGAACTAAGGAGATAGATCGTAGTCAAATGGTAGCTTTGGTTAATCTTATTCGTAAGAGCCAGACTAGCTCTGAGAGGCAAGTTTTCTGGGTTCAACACCCAGCTCTGCTCCTTACAAACTGAGTGACCTTGGGCAAGTTACTGAGCCTCTCTGTGCCTCCAAGGCGACCTTCCTCCCGTGCTCGTGAGGCGTCATTGAACGTGGATGTGCACACCTCTCGGAGCAGTGCCCACTGTTATTGGGCCAGGCAGCTCCCCAGGCCCTCAGGGCTTCAGGCCGTTCCACTGGAGAGCCTGGAAAGACAGGTCAAACTGGCAGGCTCCCCTCCAAGACGCTCATCCCAAGGCTGCCCTAGGGAGGGCTTCCCTCCTCCAGGGACCCTTCTGTGGTGGCTTCTCCTGAACACAGTGGTGGTGGTTCAAAGCAGTTTGGGAAAAGAAGGTGGACCCTTGACCTGGCCTTGGGCTCTGGCCTCTGCAGCCACTGGGATCTTCGTCTTTGTGGTTTCAGCCCTGCCCTCCCACGCCCAGACCGGGTGGCAGTTTTCCTGTGAAAATGCAGGGCTCACACACCGTCCAGAGTCCAGGGGAGAACCAGAGCATACCTTAGGGGGACCTTCATCCCTACTTTGCAAACTATGATACCTACCAATGCAGTGGCAAAGGTCACTGCTCCAGGGGGTCCCAAGCCTGCCTGTGGCATACAGAATCCTGGGAAGTAGGTTGGGGTCTGGGCAGAGGGTTCGGGGGCCAGGAGCATAGAGCTGAGACTGGGAACCCAAGGTGGGTCTTGGCTTTTCAACCATTGAGCCCCATGACCCTGGGCAAGACATTTCATCCCACTGGGGTTCTGTTTTCTCATCTGTCCTTGAGAATATTTCTGTCCAGCCAACCTCTCAGCGTAGTTGGGCAAGTGAAAAGAGATCATGGCTGTAAAAGGACTTCAACACAAGGCTTCAAACGTACACTCACACATCCACATCCCCACAGGGACACATACGGAGGAGGCAGGCAGTTTTCTGATGATAGTAAATGCAAAACCTCATTTTTTCCACTGAGATGGGTTCCAACAATCATAGTGCATTTGCTCCTCGAGGCCCCTCCTTCCCTGGACACGCAGTGTCTTCCTGCACTTTATGTCCTGAAGGCCACGGGTGTGCCTCAGAGAGGAGCCCTCATTCTGCTGCTGCTTCCCTACCCAGCCGCAGACCCTCATTCCCGGCCTTTGCTCAAAGATCTCCCACACTCCCCTCTGCGGGGCACACTGTTCCTCACTGTTTGGTGACAGTCCCATTCCCCACCCCCGCCTCCTGTAAGCCTTGGCTGATCACCAGAGCCCCCTGTCACCCCTGCTGGCCTCTGCACATGCTCACTCACAGGTATTGCCGCCACTTATCAGTTGGGGACCTGTCTGAGCTCCTGGGCTTGTAGCTCCTGAAAGGCCTGCTGTTTCCTTCCTGTCGGTGCCCAGGGTCGGTGCCCAGGGTCGGTGCCCAGGGTCGGTGCCCAGGATACCTTCGCTGAAAGACAACCAGCCCGCGTGCCCTTTACGTTCTCCAGATCCCAAGCAGAGGCCAGGACCCCAGCCTGCCCACTCCTCATGCATCCAGCCAGTCAGCGGCAGAGATGGGAGGAAGCCAGCCTCCTCTCCACCTGCTCAGGCACTCTCCGAGCCTCAGTTTCCCCTTCTGTAAAATGGAGATGATAATAGTGTGCCTCACAGGGCAGGCAGGGGGTTAAATGAGGCTGCATGTAGCAAGGGGCACGAAGTAGAATGAATGGTGGCCTTCAGCACTCTCGTGGCTCCAGGTGGTCTCACTCCCTAGCACAGGTGCCCAGGTTCCATCTAGCCCAGCACCTGCCCAAGACTTGGGGTGCAATTGCAAGCTGGGGTGTCTATGGCTGGGGGGGCGGGTGCGTGTGGAAGTCTCTGGCAAGACTGAAAATCATCCCCGAAGAGGCTAGGCTATGTGCCAGGAAAACCACAGGTCTTGGTTGAGTATTGAGGTCTTCTCATGCTTATCCCAAGCCCCTCACCCACTGACCCAAAAGAGGAGCTCCCCGCGATCCCATCCATGGGGTCTCAGGAGGGGAAGCGGGGGGAGGGGATGGTCAGCTGTGCTGGGTGGAGGTACAGTGGGATGCAGACCCGGCTCCTGTC
>NW_006290778.1:1110248-1147086 GCF_000327345.1 Myotis davidii
CCTTTCGCCCTCCTGCTGGTCAGATGTTGCAGCCCCAGGGTTGGCATCAGGCAGCCTACGAGGAATCTGCTTTGCCACTTACCAGTTGTGTGGCCTTCAGCAAGCAGCCCCTTCGCCTCTCTGAGCCCCAGCTCATTTCCTGGGCATTATCCTCTTAGTCATAAGATGGAATGGCATTTAGGGGAACAGGAGGCAACCTGTCATGGGCCCAAGTGATGTGAAGAGCCCTGTTGCCATTCCCAGCCTGCCAGGTGGCAGACCTTCCAAGTCGGGTCTGCCTGTCCACAGCCCCCTAGTCTGAGCTTCAAACCCAGGGCTTCCCGTTCTGCCTCCTTGAGAAGTGGGAAGAGAGCCCAGCCAGGCAGCGCCCCCTGGCGGTATGGCACTGCCGGGCCTGCACACAGCATTGTGGTCTCCGGCAAGGATCTGCTCGCTGACCATGGAGCCAGGTTCGTAGCCCTGCAAGGACAGGAATATGGATTTCATGAAGTCATAGAGTTGCCAGAATGAAAAGGCTCTCATGGTTCCAGCTGGTCTCACTCCCTGCTTTGTTTGGGACAATGCAGACACCCCAAGAAAACGTACCCCCTACGTTAAAAACATCCCCCACTGAACCAACGGTTCGAGGCTAGCATGATGGGAGGTTCCACATCCCCTGAACGGCTGGTCCAGGGAACAGTAAGAAAACTAAAAAGGGAAGGGAAGTCAGGGGCTTAGGGCTTAAGCCACTGGGAGCAAATGCTAGAAAGCCAGGCAGTAATACTGACTGCCACACAGGGAGTGATTTCACCAAATCCTATGACAACCCAAGGAGGTAAACCCATTCTGCAGGTAGGAGATGGAGCGCCTCGAGGAAAAGCTTGCCAACAGAAAGGAAATAATGGAAGTGGCATTTGAAGCCAAGCCAAATAGCTCCAAAACCTAAGCTTTGAGCCATGTGCTTCACTGCCACTGGGAGGGAAGGAGGGAGATAACTGGGCCACATATAGGCCTGGCCTGTTTGGCAGCCTGGCTCTCCCTGCATGTGCTGCCAGCCTGAGTGAGCTCTCTGCTGCCCACCTCTCCACTGAAGCCACTGGCCTCCCTTGGACCGGCCAGGTGCCACTCCAGCTCCTTCCAGGAAAAGGTCAGATGGCAGAGGCACCACCTCTGGACATTCAAGAGTCTCAGGCATATGGACCCCAGATCTTGGCATCCAGGCTGGTGCCGTTCTGTGGGTGGGGACAGGACAGCTCTGCGGGTGGCATCAGTGATCGCTGCCTTCTCGGCCAGGTGAGATTAAGCTCTACATCCCTGAATCTGGAGTCCCTCTTTCTGATGTTCAGATGGTTCCAAAGGGGGTGTGTCGCCCATGCGAGGCAGGGAGAAAGAATAGGAAGCAGACTGGCAGAAGGAAACAGAATGCATGTGATCGGCGCCCCCTGGAGGTGTACTCACAGCAGCCCTGGGCAGGACCACCCACGGGAGGGAGCAGAAAGTAGAATACCCTCCGCCTGGTGGCCCCCAAGTGAGAGTACCCACGCTGCACCGTTAAACATCAGGATGTTGGATCCAGAGGTGGTGCTGAGGCATCCAGGCCTGAAGCTCCTCCTCTCTGGTCTTCACTCTACCTTCTGATATCCGTGTGGTCATGCCAGTTGCCAATTATGGAAAACGGAGAGTCTTTGGGGCCGCGACAGAGGCCGGATGAGGCGCTACAGAAGGGAGAGAGGGAGGCCTCAGCACTCCTCTCTGAGACCTGCGGGTGCCCGTCCTCAGCAGTGCGCATGTGCTCTGCTGTGAATGGAGCAGGTTCCCTGCAGAGCGCGTGGCTGCGGTGAGGGGCAGGGCGGAAAGACGTGCTCAGTGAGCAACGGGAGGAGCCTGGCAGGGTGAGCAAACAGGTGCCAGGTTTCCACACAGCTGGCCAGGTATCCTGTTAAAATATAGGACATGTCATGTCATTCCTCTGCTACAAACCTTCCAGGGACTTGCTGCTTTTTCTCAGATGGTCCACAGTGGTCGGCAAACTCATTAGTCAACAGAGCCCAATATCAACAGGACAACGATTGAAATTTCTTTCGAGAGCCAAATTTTTTAAACTTAAACTATATAGGTAGGTACATTGTTATTAACTTAATTAGGGTACTCCTAAGGCTTAGGAAGAGCCACACTCAAGTGGCCAAAGAGCCACATGTGGCTCACGAGCCGCAGTTTGCCCACCACAGTTAGGAGATACCATCCATTTCTTTCCTCCCGGCATCCCAGGGAGGTGGCGTCTGTTCCTCCACCCCCGTGATCTGGGCTGACTAGCAACTACTTGGCTAATGGAGCCGGCAGAAGTGGAAGCAATGCTGTGCTCTTAGGGGCCTGGCTGATCCCCGCCACTTGGGGCCCTTCGTTACCACGTGAGAAGTCCTGGTTATTATGCTGGAAAGAGAGGCCACCTGGAGAACTCCGTGGCGCCAGGCCTGTGGGTGGAGCCTTCAGATGCCTCCGGCCCCAGCCTCTATCTGGCTGCAACCACATGGGAGAACCAGAGCAAGAACCACCCAGCGCAGCCCAGTGAACCCACAGAATCGTGGGAGCAAATACTGCATTGCGTGTTCAGCCACTGCAGTGTGGGGTAGTTTGTTATGCAGCCGAGGCAAACGGGAACATTGGAATGGGAGCCAAAGTTGACCTCTGGTCCCCCATTCCTCTCTGACCTCATCCCCTCTGCTCTTTCCCACCCCCGCCCCTACAATCACTCTGCGCCCACCACACTGCGCTCCTTTCCACGCCTCAGACTACCCAGCAATCCCTCCCGCCTCAGGGCCTTTGCACTGGCAGTTCCCTTTGCCTGGAATGCACTACACCAGGTAGCCTCATGGCTCACTGCCCCACCCACGTCTGGTGTTTCTATGTTACCTTCTCAGTAAGGCTGTCCCTCCCTGAACACCCCATATAAAATTTGTGCCCTCCCTCTTCAGTATTTTCTACCTTTTCCCTGTTTTAATTTTTCAAGCACTAACCACCATCATCTAACTATATCTATACTAATAAAAGGGTAATATGCTAATTAGACCAGATAGACCGGACATCTTCCGGGCGTCCGGTCCTCCTTCCGGACAAAGCCACAGTGGCAGGGGCCAAGGCAGAGGTGGTTAGGGTACACACATTGTGTTTGTTTGTCTCCCCACTAGAATGTCAGCTCCATGAGGGCAGGGATTTTTGCCTGCCTTGCTTGCTGCTTTACCCCAGCCTCCAGTCCCTAGTACACAGTAGGCGCTCAATAAGCACTTACTAAATGAAGGAAGGCCCACTGCTTGGTGTAGACCAGGACTTGCTCAGCTATTCAACCAGCTGCTCTGGTAGAAGAAACTAGTAGATCCAGAGACAGCTAAATTGCGTCACAAGAACAGCTGCTCTGACCACAGAGAACTGGTGGTCGTGTTGAATTCACTCTCTTATCTCTGACTTTGGGTCTCCCTGGCTGATCAATGGAGAGGAGACAGTAAGTTCTAATCAATAGCCGTTCGTTCTTTTGACAGATCTTAGGCTGAGCCTTCGATGGGACTGAGACAGAAAAACCAGGTGTCTACTGTCAGGAGCTCAAGCACTGAGGACAGACAATTCCCATCCCCAGTGGGGTCCACCTCTGACAGTCTAGGGCACACGTGTAGAACGCCCACTGAGGCTGGGGTGCAGCGGTGAGTGAGCACAAGCTGCCCCGGGAGCTGACACTCTGGGGGAGGAGACGCGGTGCTCCCACCCCAGGTCCTGCCTTCTCCCCCTGACACTAACTGCCCCCAGAGTCCTTCCTTCTAGTGGCTTCTGACCGGAAGCCCAGAGCCTTCTGCTGTTCTTCTCTGCTCCTCTCCCATGCCCTGTGGGTTCTGTTTCAGCAAAACCGTATTATCCATATTATTGTGGTTTTGTGTATTAATGTATTAATGTGTTTGGGGTTGCAGTTACATCAGAATTGAAAGCCGGAAGCATAAGAGCATAATGATGTCCTCGGGCCCTGGGACAGTGCGTTCCCTGTTAAGATAGGGGCACATGTCACTCAGGCTCGAGGAGCTCGACGAACGCTCTCGAATGTTCCTGCAGCTTGGACTTGCTAGTCTGGGAGTCGAGAGAAGCCTCCTCTTCCCGGGACCAGTTACATGTCCTTCCCTCTGGTCCCTGCTTCCCTGAGCCCCAGCCCCTGCAAGCCTCAGTTTCTTCATCTGTAAAATGGGAAGAGTGAGGAGGAGGTGAAGCCTATGTACCTCAGGGCCCTCCCGTCCCTGGCCTCTTAGCATCTGTCTTGTCCCTTCAAAATCCAGAGCACAGTGGGGAAAGGCACATCCCCTCTGAGGAAGACAGCTCTCCTCCATGTTCGCCTCCACTGCAGGCAGGACACGCTCTCTCATGGAGCCATCAGGCCCACTGGACAGGGAAGCGGGCCCGGCCAGGGGTCGGGTGGGGAGCAAGGGGCTCATTAGGGCTTTGTTCCTCAGGACCCAGCTGTCACCCAGCAGCCTAGCGAGACCCGGGTGAAGCCGGTGATCTCCCGGGAGCCCTTGCCCAGCCTCACAGACGCTCTGTGGCTCCATGTGAAACCAGCGTGTGATAACTTCTTCTTTATTTTATTTTAAGGAAAACAACTTTCAGCTCCCCAAGGAGCACATTCCTTCGTTGTGAAGTATTCCCTACCCATCTCTCCCATTCCCTCAGAAAAGAAAGGGAACAAAAAGGCTTGGCTGCCTCTCTGTGCAGGCTCCTCAAAAAAACTATTTTTACGGCTCTTGAAAAAGTCCCCGCTGACGGCGGCCGCCGGAGAACAGGAGGGGGCAGGACGGAGCTGACGCAATGCACATTTATTAGCAGTGAGGAAAATTAATAAGGCACCGCTCAGCCCTGGCCCCGCTCAGGGGCAGCGCGGCGGACTGGGAAGCCTCGGGGACAGCTGGCGATCTGGTGGTCTGTCTCCCGAGACACCCCATCAGTTGCCATTCTGAGTCGGCACAGCTGGAGGGGCGCTTGGAGATCACCGATGGCCGAGAGGACAGATGCTTTTTATGACACAGGCCACATCGAATTGGTTGGCAGGGGCTGCGTGAAGCCCTGAGCTGAATAGGATTCTGAGGCTGCACCGGGGTCCCACGGAGACGAGCGGTAATTGATCAGCGGTGTCCGCCATGGATGGAAGAGTCAGGGTGGCGGTATTCACGCCATGTGTTTGCTGCTGCTGGTCTAGTCCAATCTTCCCATTTTATTGAGGGGGTAGACTGAGTCCCAGATCCCGCTGTTGGCAGGGCTTTCCCCAGCCTTCTTAGGGATCTGGCTGTTGCTGGTAAGTGGCCGGTGGCCTGTCTCCTGAGAACCAAAGATGTCAAATCCAGTGTGTCTCTGAAAAGCCAAAACAGTTCGTGGGTTTGGTGAAGTCAGGAGATTGCCTGGTTCCTGGAAATAACTGCTACAAATCAGTTGTCTCATGAGATTGAGGAGTCAGTTCAGCCAACACAGATGATGGGGCAGGTGGCCCCAGGCCCGTGTCTACCTGTCACTAGTGGTAGTTATCAGTAGGTAAGAACAGAATCAGTGGGTGAGACTAGCCAACTGTGGAGCCTCAGGACCATAAAACCCCCAAGTGGCCAAAGGAGCTGTTCTAAGCAGACAGATTACTGCCCCTCTGATCTCCACGCAGCAAGCTTGGGCCGCACTGCCTGACCAGGACTCCCCTCCCTCGCCCCATCTGCTCCTGAGCCTGCACCGGACCTGCTTCTTCGGGCAAAGGATCCTTCTGCCAGGGGCTGGACAGCTTAGACGAGCTCCTCTCACCCCCACCCCACACCTGCCTGTCAAGCCGGCCGCCATAGATTCTTGCCTTCCGCCTGCGACAGCTCGAAGGCCATCCTGGCTACTCCCCATTTTAGAGCAGAGGAAACAGACCTGAGCAGGGTAACCCCTCACTTGGCATCACTGGAAGGGAGTGGCAGTTCCGGGTCTCCTGACTCCGAATCTAAGGTCGTGCTGGTTGCCCTGAGCAAATCCCTCCAGCGGTTCACCTCCCGTCCACGGCTCAGAGCAGCGTGGACAGCGGCTGAGGACCCCCAAGTGGGCAGTCCCAGAGTGAACGCCTGGGCGGGAAGAACTTGGCACGTGGAGGGGGAGGCGGGGGAGTGCCGGAGGGACGGGGCCCCCGGCCAGGTGATCCAGGCTGTAGGAGAGGCCTGGCTGGTCTGAAAGGGGCAGGGTCCTCTTGGACCTCCAAGCACTTCCCACGCTGCCCTCTGGGAAATCTACCTTCGCATCTTAGATTCCCCCACCTTGAATTTAACAGTTCTCTTTCCAAGCACAGAAAAAAAAAACTTTAAAAAATCAAAACAAAAACAGGCCCTTCACCAGGGAAGTTGGCTCAGTGGAAAAGGACCCTCAGTGATGAGGCGTCGGGCAGCCTGAACTTAACCGAGGGTTACTACTTACAAGCTGGGGACTTGGCCAAGTCCCCTAATCTCGCTGGGCCTCAGTTTCTCCGTTTCCTCATTTTCAAAGTTTCAGAAAAGAGAGAAAGAGCCCTGGCCAGTGTGCTCAGTGGTTAGAGCGTTGCTCCCCCTCCCCCCACACACACACCTATTGAAGGGTCACGGTTTCAGCCCCGGTCAAGGGCACATTCTTGGGTTGCAGGTTCAATCCTTGCCCAGGTCGAGGTTCTTGCTGGAGGCAACCAACTGATGTGTCTCTCTAACATCAAGGTGTCTCTCTCTCTCTCCCCTCTCTCTCTCTCCCCCTCTCTCCCTCCTTTCCACTCTCTCTGGAAAGCAATGGAGAAAATACTCGTGGGTGAGGATTAACAAACAAACAAAAAAGGAAGGTTCCTGGCCCTGGTGGGGTTGTTGGGAGGATTAAAGATCATCAAAGTCAAGAGCTTACACGGGGCTTGGCACAAGGTCGGACTAACAGTATCTGAAATAGTTCCCCTTTCAACGGCAACACTTCATGCTTCGGGGCTCGGACCCTGAACCGCCTCCAGGACGTCTTTCCTCCTGGGTCCTGTACTGGGAGCCTTGTTTCTCCAAACAGCTCTCTGGGGGCCGAGCTGGTTTGCATCTCTCTCTCCTTGCTCCCAAGAGCCCCCGCCCCGGGCTGAGAACACAATGGCTGCGGATCAAGTGGCTGCACTGATCCTGGCACCCTCCCGCACCCCCGCCCACTTAATCTCGCCGGTCCCCCTGATTTTCCAGCCCCCTGTCTATTTTCTTCCTAATGCTTCTGTCTCCAGTCCCCAGGGCTCTGTTTGCATGAGGGGAAGAAAGCCTGCGCGCACACACAGCCCAGAAAGCATGCAGTTGCTCCCGGGCAGGCTGCCAGCAATTGAGTGACCTGCAGCTTCCCCCCCAAATCACATTCCACTGGCACGGATCTTGCCCCGCCTGACGCCAGCCTCCGAACTCGCCCCCAGAGCAAACATTTCCAGTTGGCAGCGCGGCCTTGTTTTTCTGAGGCCCCGATTCAGGCTCCCTTGTAGAAAACAGAAAACAAAATGCTTGGGACCAAAAATGAGCTAAAATAAAATCGGAAAGGCGGGGGCGAGATGGGGAGGCATTTGCGCCGAGGCCCAGGGAAAACTCGCCTGGGGAGAGGCACTGAGTTGCTAAGAAGCAAACACATGCTCGCGCCGGCTTTGAGGCTCTGATGGATTCATTCAGGCTGCTGCCTCCTGCTAAAAGCCGCGCTCTGTTCCCATTCACAGCTGCTGGGAGGACAGGGCAGAGGGTGGTCGGCGGTACAGGATGGGTGTTTGTTCTAAAGGGGAAAGGAAAATAAACATGGCCAGCCGGATTTTCACGCCCTGCGTGTGTGTGAGTGTGAGTGTGTGTGTGTTGTATGCGTGCATGTGTGTGTGTGTGTGTGTGTGCGCGCGCGCGCTAGCGTGTGCGGATGCCTGGGGGCACCACTGTGTTTGCCTTCTCAAAATAAGAGTCGCTGGGTGGAAAGATGCCATAACCCAGGCTCAGGCGGCAGGGGGGACAGGCCAGCCAGGGAGGGCCACGGCTGGTGCCCAGGCCTGCCCATGGGGTCAGGCAAAGGCCAGGTTTCAGAACAGGGGAGCTCAGCCAGGGCCCATTAGTCATGGGCTGGGCGTGCAGGGACCAGGCTCCGAAGGTCAGCCCCGAACTGGGCGCTCAGTCCCCAGGGAGGAGGTGGGCTGGGGAGCATGGCTGGGGAAGGAGGGGCTCAGGCTTGGGATGCGGGTGCTCTTCTCCGCAGGGGCCAGACCCCAGGGAGGGAGGGACAGTTAGAAGCCCAAGGGTCAGCAGGGGCCAGGGGAGGTGGTAGAGTGGGGAGGAGGACCGTGGGGGCCGTTAGCAGACTCTGGAGTGCAGGCAGAGCAGCCACACAGCTGGCTGAGCACAGCGCTGCTCAGCAGGGCTGCAAAGAACCTCCTGCCCAGGGAGGAGGGCCCCACGAGGGCCCAGCGAGGAGAGAGGACACCTCGGGGCCTGGGCTGAGGTGGAGGGTCCCAGGCTTAGCAGAGCCCAAGAACTGTAGTCAAGCACCAGGAGCCAGGAGTGAGTGGGCCGTCACCCAAAAAGCTGGGCATGTCAGGACGGGGTGGGAGACGCCATGAGAGAAGCTGAGGGCAGGCGGCTCAGAGCTCGCACAGGGTCCCTACTCCTGGTGCCAGCTTCCCCTCGCAGGGAAGGGCCTGGCATCTTAAAGGGACCTGGCGTAGGAAAGAGGTCGCAGGGCAAGGAGCCTGGTGAAGTTTGCAGAGGCTGCAAGGGCTCAGCTGTGATAGTCCAGCATGGCTGGGGCAGGAAGCCACACAGGGAAATTGGGGAGATCCAGGGGTCCCTGACCAGGGGCCCCCAGAAACAACATGTGTCTGAGGCACCTGGGCTGTGCAATAAAATGCACTTTTCTGTCCTTCTTTCCACCTGCTGGATCAGACTCCGTCTGCCTGGGCTACTGAGGAGCTGAACTTTGGATGGCCAGCCCATGGGGCTTCTCCTGCCCGCCCCCCGGATGTTGACAAGCTCTTTGCCCCTCCCCGCCCATCCTCTCTAGCTATAACCCTAGCCATCCAGACCCCCAGAGCCATAGGACTTTCCATTTTTCCTCTATCACAATTTGTGAGAAAAGTAGTTAACAAGTCTCTCCCAAGGGTACTTTCTCTTTGATTCGGGACAATCTTAACCCAAAGGAATGAATTGCTAATGGTGGAATTCAGGCCTGAAGAGAACCAGAAGGGAAGTGGGGGAGTACATGGGAAGCCTTCCAACTAGCCCCCAAATTCCCTGAATCATTGGGAGGCCCCAACGTTAGCTTTTTTAAAACTTTCTGCCCTTTATCTTTTAGTTCTCTGAATAGTTAGTTTTCTCTAAGCACCCTTCCAAATGTCTGTTTTTTAGATAGTCATTTGAACCTATGTATTTTTAAAATATTTGATGTGTTTCAATTCATTGCACTGTTTGTGTATTGTTTTCCATATATTTTTATTGATTTCAGAGAGGAAGGGAGAGGGAGAGAGAGAGATAGAAACATCAGTGATGACAGAGAATCATTGATGGGCTGCCTCCAGCACACCCTACAGTGGGAATCAGCCCATAACCCAGGCACTTGTCCTGACCAGGAATCGAACTCTGACCTCCAGGTTCCTAGGTTGACGCTCAACCACTGACTCATGCCGGCTGGGCTCATTGTAGGGTTTTTATTTGTTTGTTTAGTTTTGGTTTTGATGCACAAATGATCCCCTTCTGCCAGGTATGAGCTCCTTCAAGTTGGCACCTGAGTCCTTTAGACGTGACTCCAGTGGGGGCGGGTAGCTTTCTTGCCTCTGGTACCAGATGCTCTGGGCTCCTCTTGTACGTTTGTGCTCCGGACCTGGAAACAGCCAATTCTCCAAGAAGCCTTGGTTCCTCTCAGTGAGAAAAGGTGCAGAGAGACCACAGTTCAGTCACTATATGTGCTCAATCAAACACAACTTATTTTCTTTCAGTTTCTCAATCTTCGCCAACAAGGACTTGAGTCTGGGCCCAAGAGCAGCTGAAAGGTATGACGTCCTGCCCCAATAAGTGTGTTTCTCCTGGACCCCAGGCTGTTTCCTCCTTAGAGGTAAGCTGTCTGCTCACCTGAGGCAGCCTCCACCCGTCCTCTCTCCTCCCCAAAGATTAACCTCAGTCTGCCAGGGGAGACCCCTCAGCCTCAAACCCTCCTCACCATCCTCCTGGGCCATGCTATAATGTGCGAGAACAGCCATGAAATCAGGCCCCAAGGGAACTGCCCAGTACTCCGTGCCATAGCATCTTCATTCGCAAAGTGAGGTTGAAAGTATTTTGATTGTTTTAAATCTTCACCTGGGGGTATGTGTTGTCGTTTTAAATTGCTTTTGGAAAGAGAGGAAAGCGGAGAGAGAGAGCGTGAAACATCCACATGAGAGAGAAATGTCAATCGGTTGTTGCCTCCTGTATTTGCCCTGACTGGGGATCGAACCTGCCACCTTCTGGTGTACTGGATGACGCTCCAATCAACTGAGCCACCCAACCAGGGTGAAAGTATTTTATTTTATTTTTGATATATTTTTATTGATTTCAGAGAAGACAGGGGAGGGAGAGAGAGGTAGAAACATCAATGATGAGAGAATTATTGATCTGCTGCCTCCTGCACCCCCCGCCCTACTGGGAATCGAGCCCACAACCCATGACCGGAATCATATGACGTCCTGCCCCAATAAGTGTGTTTCTCCTGGACCCCAGGCTGTTTCCTCCTTAGAGGTAAGCTGTCTGCTCACCTGAGGCAGCCTCCACCCGTCCTCTCTCCTCCCCAAAGATTAACCTCAGTCTGCCAGGGGAGACCCCTCAGCCTCAAACCCTCCTCACCATCCTCCTGGGCCATGCTATAATGTGCGAGAACAGCCATGAAATCAGGCCCCAAGGGAACTGCCCAGTACTCCGTGCCATAGCATCTTCATTCGCAAAGTGAGGTTGAAAGTATTTTGATTGTTTTAAATCTTCACCTGGGGGTATGTGTTGTCATTTTAAATTGATTTTGGAAAGAGAGGAAATGGGGGGGAGAGAGAGCGAAACATCCACATGAGAGAGAAACGTCAATCGGTTGTTGCCTCCCGTACTTGCCCTGACTGGGGATCGAGCCTGCCACCTTCTGGTGTACGGGATGACTCTCCAATCAACCGAGCCACCCAACCAGAGCAAAAGTAGTTTATTTTATTTTTTATATATTTTTATTGATTTCAGAGGGGAAGGAAGAGGGAGAGATAGAAACATCAATGATGACAGAGAATCATCAATCGGTTGCCTCCTACACGCCCCCTTTTGGGGATGGAGCCCACAACCCGGGCACATGCCCTGACAGGGAACCAAACTGTGACCTCCTGGTTCATAGGTTGATGCTCAACCATTGAGCCACACCAGCCTGGCTGGCGAAAATGTTTTAAATGGCCGAGTCCAGACAAAGGTCTTAGCACAGTGCTTGGCTAAAAAAAACAGAAAGCAAAAACTAACAAAAAACCCACTAAAATACGAAAGCACCACAAACTTTATGGATTTGTTCTCTCACCTGCCAGGTTAGTCTTAGTGTGTGCAAATAGGGTTTCCAGCAGTCTTCTCTGACATTCCCGCAGCAGGAGGGCCTGTAGATCCCCACCTGTTATGAAAAAGAGACAGACAGATGATCTGTGCTGACTTTACGCTTTTGACGGAGGAAGTTCCCAGCTGAGAAAGGAGCATAGGAAACAAGATGTCATGGATGGCCCTGGCTGGTGTGGCTCCTTTGGTTGTGTTGGTTGAATGTCATCCTGTGCACTGAAAGGTTGCTGGTTTGATTCCTGGTCAGTGCACATGCCCAGTTGCAGCTTGATCCCTGATAGGGGGCATTCAGGAGGCACCCAATCAATGTTCTACTCTTGAATCAATGTTTCTCTCTCCCTGTCCGGAGGAAGTTCCCAGCTGAGAAAGGAGCATAGGAAACAAGATGTCATGATGGCCCTGGCTGGTGTGGCTCATTTGGTTGTGTTGGTTGAACATCATCCTGTGCACTGAAAGGTTGCCAGTTCGATTCCCAGTCAGGGCGCCTCCCCAGGTTGCTTACCTCTCTCTATGTCATAGCTTCTTCATTCGCAGATTCAATCCCCAGACTGTGGGAGGCAACTGATTGATATTTTTCTCACATCAGAGTCTCTCTCTCTCTCTCTCTCTCTCTCTCTCCTCTCTCTTTCTCTCTCTCTCTGCCTTCCCAGGTTGCTTACCTCTCTCTATGTCATAACTTCTTCATTCGCAGGTTCAATCTCCAGCCTGTGGGAGGCAACTGATTGATATTTCTCTCACATCCAGATGTTTCTCTCTCTCCCCCCTCTCCCACTCTCTCTAAAAGAAAATCAATAAACACATATTTTTTAAAAAAAGAGGGAGAGGGAGAGGCAGAAAAGAGGAGAGGAGAGGGGAGGGGAAGGACAACAAGAGGTTGCATCTGGGAAACAGAGTCTGTAATCGATTGTTGATGTCTGCCACGGTCACGGGGAAGGAGTCACTCAGGCAGTTTTGCAATGAATTGTCTACCCTTCGTTTACTTACTCGTTTATTTATTAATGATTTCATAAGTACCTACGCATGCTCCACCCGAATCTGTGATTTCCCCAGAAAGAAGCATGAGGCTGTACTCACTGCCAGGGCTCCCCGGGCTGACAATCTCATCTCCCCACCGCACCTGCATCTCAGGGACGCAGCCACCACACACTCACGTCCCTCACCACATCTCTCCTTCTAGGGCAGCCCGGGTTCATTTTGGGGCTCCTTTATTGGTGCTTAGGCCGCATTTTTTCTCTGTTTTTCACAAGTGACAGAGGGATGAAGCAAGATAGTGGGCAGGGCATTTCTAAAGGTGATCAACGAAGCTTGAAAGATGACACGAAAAAGGCGAAGCTGGTCCCACACTTCCTCTTCCTCGGAAGACGTTTCTCCTCGCCCTGGAAAAGAACACCCAGAGACAGCGTTTAGGTAACAGGTATGTGTGGGCTCACACTGCGATCAATACAAAGGGCACTGATTTTCAAGCATTTGGACACCCCCGGCCCTCCCCTGGCTCCTGGGAACCAGCCAGTCTCTTTGTCCCAAAAAGTGGAGGAAGGGGACAAGTGGGGATTGGTGAAGGGGGGTTAGATGACACCAGGATATGAAACATGGCACCTGCCTGAGGATTTGGGTGGGACATGGCTCCCTGGAAGGGACTATGAGTGGGCAGGCACCCGACGGGGTGAAGGGAGAAGGAGGGAAGGATGTTTGCTTTTAAGCATTAAATCATGTTAACCTTCCATCTACACGATACTCAACATCTGGCTGAAACAAGCACACCCTAATGGAAACATCTGGATACGCTGCGCCGTGCGGAGCAGCTGGATCCTTGGCAGCATCTGTGTGAGTGAGCGATGCGGGGTCTCCTCTGTGTGTTTAACATCACAGTTGTGCTTTCCTTCGCCTGTAACCGAAAACCAGCCTGAAACTGGTTTACATTGTTGAAAGGGAAATTCTTAGCTCACTCGGCTGAAAAGCCCAGAGACGAGGCTGGCTGCAAGTGGGCGTTAGCCTAGCAGCTGCACAGTATCTCCAAGGACCCCGTGTCCTTGTATCCTGCTAACAACGTATCCCCAAACGGCCTCCCCTCACGGGTCCCCAAAAGGCTGGCACAGCTCCTCAGAGTTACACTTACCTTGTTCAACCACAAGAGTGAAATCATGCCTGTCCCAGCATCTCTAGCAAAAGGCTTGACATCTACGCTGATGGGACAAGACTGAGTCACAGGCCACACGGATCCCATCACTGTGACCTAAGGGGACTGGAATGTACTCATGGGCTTGGTCACATGCCCCACCCCACCCCTTTGGAACCAGAGTTGGAACCAGCTTCTTCAGAACCCCAAGGAAATGGAAAGGAGATGGAGGCTTATGTCCTGCTAGACACAGGGTTGGGACTAGGGTGAGTTAAGGGAGGAACCTAGGGCACAAAATTTAAGGAGGTGCTCACCCTCAGAGTTGGCCCGCAAATATTATGCCCTGGGGTCCCCTCTGGTTTCACCCTAGTCCCTGTCCTGGCTGCATAACAAATTACCCCCAAATTTGGTGGCCACAAACAATAAACATTGATTATATCATGGTTTCAGTGAGTCAAGACTTTGAAAGTGGCTTATCTGGGGGGTCCTGGCTTGGGGATCTCTCATGAGGTGGCGGTTGAGGTGGTGGTAAAGGTGTCGGCCAGGCCTGCAGTCCTCTGGAGACTTGCCTGGGGCTGAAAGATCCCTTTCAAAAAAGACTCCCTCACATGGTGGGCAGAAGGGCTCAGTTCCTCCCCACATGGATGTCTTTGCAGGGCTGCTGTCCTCGCCCAAAGCAAATGATCCAAAAAAGAGCAGGGCAAAGCCTAGTGTCAAAGTTTGCACACCGTCCCTCCTGCCATTTTCTATTCACTAGAAAGGAATTACTCCGCCCAGACCACACTCAACCGGAGAGGAATCAGCTGCAATGCTTTGAAGGAAGGGCTGTCCAAGAATGTGTAGGCGCATTTAAAGGCACCGCATGAAACAGTGACAAGGTGACTGGCTCAGTAAAGATGCCTGGATTGTGATTTTCTCCCTTCCCATTCTCTAAGGCCAAGGTGACACATACGCCTTATCTCCTGTGCCAATGTCGTTTGATTGGTTAGGCCCCTGTGAGAAGGAGAGCTGTAACTGATTACTAATGTCTGCCCTAGACCTAGCCCACAGCCACGGCTCCCTGTTTATCTGAAAACAGAATTTGTCTTTGCTCAGGATCCAGTTGCAGTGTGCCCAGAAAAGGTGGTCCCAGGTGATGAATCATGACTGGTCTAACCCAACCACACCATGGAGGGGTGCTGCCATTCCCCCTTGCCTAACCCTAACCCTAACCCTAACCCGGAGAGATAGAGATAACGCAGCCCAGCCAAGAGGAAGGGGATTCTGAGGGAGAGGTTCTCCCAGGTAAGTGACACTGGTGAGAAGACGACTTCTTTCCTTTAAGCAATTTTAGGAGAACCAGCTACCATCTTACAACCAAAAGAAAAGGCTATGAGCATTTCTGAGAACTGGAACTCCACGGAGCTGTTGAATGAATCCATCCTGGAACTGCCTCCTCTGGATCTCTTGTTATTGAACATAGTGGTTGGGTTTCCTGGGACTTGTGACCCAAAGCCACCGAATTGATATATGAGATGACCCCCTGTTTTATGTACCTGCATAACCTTGAAGAAAACTGGACAAGTTCTTCCTTAAATCCTGAGAGAAGGTGACTCAGCACAGTGATCACATCTCCCGTCGCCCCACCAGCTACACTCGACAGCCTCTTCTTGGTAAGAAAGGACGTAGAACCTGCACTTTGTCTCCTCCCCTTTTGTTAGGCACAGATCTTTCTCTGAGACCCTCGTCCAAGCCTCCAGCCCGCTTCAGGCCTGGACCCAGTAGCACATTAGCCAATCTCGGGGGGAAGGAAAGGCTCCTGACGAACCCCTAGGCCTGGTCACCCGGCGGTGGGACCAGGTGTGCTGGGACATCAGGTCTGACTCTGGGTGCAAGCTACTCCAAAGGGCTCTCTCTCCTTTCCTTCCTGTTTCCTGCCTCCTCCTCCTCCTGAGAGCTTCTCTTCTTTACGTTCTTCTCACCCAATATCCATTGTCACCTTCTTGCTCATTGAGCCTTTCACTCTGGACACATGGATGCTCAGAACAAAGACTACATTTCCCAGCATCTCTTGCAGCTAGAGGTAGCTCTTGTCAGGACATTCTGGCTGTGAGATGTGTGTCCCTAAAGTGAGGGGTGTGCCTTGCTCCCACCCCACCCCTCCCTCCACACTGAAGCTTGAGATTATTGGGAATGGTGGGAAGAGTAGGAGCTCAGGACTAGCCCTGGACTACCTACTGAGGGTTGTATACAAGAGAAACCACCATCTTGTTTAAGCCACTGTTATTACAGGCTCTGTTACCTGTCGCCCAATCCTTCCTCTTGCCTCTCCCCCCTTTCTTTCTCCACTCCCCTCTCATGTTTCTCTCTTCCTTCTCCTTTTCCCTCTTCATCTTCCAATCCCCTCACCTTTCCCTGCTCTCTTCTCTCCAACCCACTATTCCATCCGAAGTAGCAGGTGGCAGGAGCATGCAGGGAAGGCCCAAGCACCCTCCCTCTCCCCAGTCCCTGGGAATGAGTTCCTGTCCTGCAGCCTGCTGAGTGGGGTTTGCTCCCACCAGAGGAGTCGCTGGCCCTGCCCATCTCTATGCTCTGCGGATGGCCTGCTCCCGGGGAGGCCAGAGAGCCAGCCAGGGCACCAACCCCAGGCAGCCCGTCCTGTGGCCTGGTGCCCAGTGCCCAGCTCCTGTCTCATGAGTCCATGGTGACCCTGTGATGCCTGGAACTGGATGCTCGCCTGGGCTGGGAACCATCTGGCTGTGCCCTCTGGCTTCCCCAGAAGGGAGTGCTCTTAGATGTCAGGGACATTCGGGCTGAGCTGGGGGCTGACCGCTTTGAACTCTCTTCTTCCTCAGCCCCAGGTCCAAACTCTGCACAGGTGAGCAAGAGTGGCAGAGGAAGAGGGGGCAGTAAGGGTGCTCTCTCACCAGGGGGACTTCTAAACCCCTGGGCCGGCCCCGTGACTTCCCCCTCCCAGCCCTGCCCTCTGGGCCCCAGTGCCAGCCTCCTGTCCCTACTCAGCCCTCGCAGGCGACAGATGGTGCCTTGAAGACAAGTCCTGGGTCTGGGCCCAGGGTGCGGATGTCAGCTGGGACAGGGTGCTCCCCTTTCATCCGCCGGCATGCATGTGGCCAGGGCAGCCCCAGCTCTTCGCTGGCTGAGGAGGGCTTAGCAGGGCTGGGAGGGCTGATCGCAAAAAGGCCACAGGCAGAGCTTTGGTCGCCCTGTGGCAGTGGGCCCGGCATGTGAGAAGCAGTGGCCTAGGCTCGAGGTGGGGGGCGCATAGGAGAGCCCGGCGCAGCCAAACTGGGCCTTGCCCACAGCCAGTGAGCGAGTGCAGGGCCTCCACTGGGCTCCAGTCGCAGGGGATGGGTGAAGGGCCTCTTTGCCTCCGGGCTGTTCTGCAAGATGGTCAGGACACCCCAACGGCCTCTCCCGGTGCCACCTCGCTGTTCTAGACTCCCACCCCCGGAGCCGAGCTCCTGGATCTGTGCCAGCCCTTGAGAGGAGCAAGGTTGCGAGTGACTTCACCTGGCCACTCCCAGATCAGTTACTGTCAGCGCAGTGCTCTGCTGGGGTGATGTCACGTCAGAATTCTCCAAACACTTTCCATCTGGAGTCAACGCAGCTGCTCCCCGGCCGTGCCCGCTGCCAGCCATGAGGTGGGATCAAGTGTCCTTCTGGAAGCCAGGCTCAGGGCAGGCTTTGGAAGAACCGAGTCAGGCAGGAGCTGCTGAGGGGACAGGGAAGCACTTGTGGGGTTCAAGTGCAGCAGCCCTGAGCCCAGAGAGGAGCATGGAGGGGCCCATAGAGTTCAAAACTCGGCTGAGAGCTCTAGGGAAGGACTCCGGGAAGCCAGAGCCTGAGAAAAGATAGAACACAATGAAGAGCCCCCCTCTCTCCCTCTCTCTCCCTCTCTCTCCCTCTCTCTCTCTCTCACACACACAGATGCACACGCATGTGCGCACACACGTGTGTCCTTTCACACCCATACCGTCCTCTAAGTGCTACGTACTCCAAGCCTCTGAGCCTTGCTCACTCTGTTCCCCTGCCAAGAATGCCCTCATCCACCCGGAGAGTTTCTTTCATCCCTCAGAGGGCAGCTCAAAGGTCGCCTCCTCAGCAATCAATCTCCCCTACGCCCACTGCCCCGCCCTCTGCCCCTCGTCCCTCCTCTGAGCTCCGGCAGCTCTTCCCCACGGCTCACACTGCTGTGTTAGCAGGGGGTTCACAGCCTAACAGCCCATCTCCTCACAGACTGGGGCGCCTCGAAGGCGGGCTGAGGTAGAGTTCAGGGGTGACTTGGTCCTAATAGACAGATGGCCCCAGAGCCTGCCCTTGGGGGGTTCAGAGACAGGCATGAGCACCCACTGGAGGAGCCCACTTTGGTGACACACAGTTGGGGCTTAGACAGTTACTGATTTTTTTTTATTAATTTTTTACAGAGAAGAAGGGAGAGGGATAAAGAGTTAGAAACATCGATGAGAGAGAAACATCGATCAGCTGCCTCCTGCACACCCCCCACTGGGGATGTGTCCGAAACCAAGGTACATGCCCTTGACGGGAATCAAACCTGGGACCCTTCAGTCCGCAGGCCAACACTCTATCCACTGAGCCAAACCAGTTAGGGCGACAGTTACTGATTTAAATAGGTAATAGACGCACACACAATCCAGAGGTCTTGCTCTCTCTCTCTTCAAAGTCTTAGAATTATTTGGGGGTTGCCTCTCTGGGTGGGAAAAAGATGCAAAAAAGAAATCTGATTTTGTTGGAACACACACAGCTAAAGCTGCCCTGTGTTTCCTGCAGCACAGAAGTCGCATGAAGAAGAGGGAGGGCTGGGGACGGAGCACCAGGTGCCTGGGGGAAGGCCCGTCGGACAACTCACTAGCCACACGGTGCCAGGCAAGAGGCTTAATCAGTCAGAGCCTCCATGTATTCCTTGGTCCAATGAGAATATGTGCAGTAATATTACCCCTGTGGTTACAAGAAGCAAATGAGAGGACATGTGGCAAAGCACTTGGGCAAAAAATATAACAGGCCAATGGCATCGATTCTCACTCGGACCCCAACTCCCACTTCCTTAACTGTGTCCCTTACAAAGTCCCTGAGTAGCTCTGTGGAATCATGAACTGTTAGGGTGAGAATCATTCATGTTCTGGAGTTGATGATATACAGGTAGAAAGATGGGCCCCCGTTAGGTATTCATTAAATGCTTATTGGTGAGATTCTATTTCAGAACAGTCTCTAACCCCAAAAGTGTAAAAAAAAATTTAAATATGTTTTTATTGATTTCATAGAGAGGGAAGAGGAAGAGAGAGATAATGAGAGGGACTCATCGATCGGTTGCCTCCTGCACACCCCCTACTGGGGATGGAACCCACAACCCGGTCATGTGCCCTGACCTGCAATTGAACTGTGACCTCCTGGTTCATGGATCAACAAAGAGTGTAAAATGTTTAATGTATTGAGAGTGGCCCTTTCTTACCCAGAATGGTTTGATTAACTGAAACTCCAACCCATGAGCATTCTAAGCGACCAGAGGGCCAGCTCGCAGAAGCATGACCTGGCCCTGGGCTGCCGGGCTGCACTGTGGGGCCATGAAGTCAAGAGCAACCAGCACACATCTCCCGGGAAAGCCGGTTTTACTCTCAAGCCTGAAAATTACCAATAAAAATTCCCCTAATTGGAAGATGTGCGGGTTTTTTTTTTTCCATATATTAACATTCCTAAAAATCTGAATGCACTGGTGCTGCGTTCTTTGCTCCTCCAAAAATAAAATAAAATCGAATGTTCTTAAACCCAGGTGCTTCTTTCTTGCAATCGACAGCCCCCTAGGACGGAGGAAGTAAGTCAGCCATTTAACTCACTTTAAATGGAACGGTAGGCCCTTTAAAACATTGTTTTTAGGCTAGAACCTGCCAGGACACACTAAAAAGTAGCAGGTAAAGTGCATGTGAGCGTCTAAGATAAAGCATAAGAGGATTAAGCAATGTTTTGCTTGTGGTGGGGCCACTGCCCACTGGGCACCCAGGCCGGGTGCCCCTCCCTCTCCCTTGCTCTCGGCTGTACCTGCGACCACCGTCTGGGATCAGCCTGCGCAGACCGAAGTTGCCTGGGCATTAAATTAAAGACTGGCGGCAGGGGTGTCCGACGTGACACGGCTTTCTGTGGACGTGGCGCAGCACACCTGTGTCCATGGTGCCGTGGGCGGGCATGACTGAAGGCCGCAGGGGCAAGCAGAGCTGTGTGGTGTCTTCCATGCCTCCACCTTCCCTTTCAACCCCACTCCCTTCTGGGCCAAACTTGGGGGAGGCCAGAGTCCAGGGGCCACACAGATTATCAGCCAAGAATGAGCCCAAGTTGCCAGTCATTCACCCGGCCAGGCTTAGTTCAAATTTATGGGGGGAGGGGCTGTGCTGGGGGGAGTCCTGGAGCCCCACTGGGATCATCCAGCTAGGAGGGAGCATCAGTAATGAGAGGGGCTCCCCAAGGGGCTGGTCCAAGTTCTCTTGTCCTCCTTGGTTGCTGTGGGCCTAGCCCCGAGGTAGCAGACAAGGCGGGGTCTCTTCACCATTAGCTTTGCTGGGAACTGAACTCCCCATCCCCCACCTCCCCTCCCACCGCAATAACCTCCTGGCCACCGTCCTCCTCCCTCTCTCACCATCTCCCCGAGCTCATGTTGGAACTGTCCCAACCCACATCTTGACGCAGAACTTAGAGATGCACGCTTTATGCTTTCTAGAACATTCAACATTCTCTTAGCATCCCATCTTTTCAACCTGGGACCTTTTACCTGACATCCTTCTAGGCCAGAATTCTCTTTCTCTACTTGGGCTCAGGAACCCTGCGTGCCTCCTGCTGGCAGACAAGGCTCCCGGGCCACCTCTGAGCTGAATCCCTGCATTATAATTCCGCCCCTCTTCCTCCCCTTCGTGCTGCCTTCAAATCCCACACGAACATCTACTATTGCCCTTTCCACAGGGCTCCTTGGCTAGCTGTTCACCTAACAGGTTCCCTTTTGGGTTCCCTTTTGTTTGGGTTTCACCCGGCACCCAGGAGGCCTCCTTGGGGAGTGGGTATCCTGGAGGACCTGTTGGAGGAAGATGCAAACAGTGCTCTGTGCGCAGGATTGTGAAATGACAGGGATGACGTGAGGGGCTGTCGAAACCCTGGGAGGGAGGACCCACGTGAAGTAAGTAGCCTTGCTATTCTTGGCCGCGGGCGGCTCAGGTGTTGACTCGGGACAGCTGCGCGAGTGCAGTCAGCCGGGGACAGAGCAGCCGCGCAGCGCGGGCCTCTGCTGCCCCCTGGTGGCCTCCTGCGCCTCTGCCGCGCCGGGTCTCCCCGGGCCCTGGCTGGCTGGCTGGGAAATTTCTCACCCCACAGCCAGGAGACAGTTGTCACTGGAGCCCCCATTCCAGCTGTCCGGGCAATGCCTCTTGGCAACATGGCAGCGGGGACCGCTAAGAACAGGGCCTTAGATGTTTTCAGCTCAAAGCTGTGCCATTTCACTCATGGTGTGATCTTTGGTGGCTTCCTCCACTTATCTAAGCCTGTTTTCTCATCTGGAAAGTGGGGGTGATGATATTCTAAAGAGACCAGCCCCTGGTGACTCTGGGACTGAGGGTGTAGAAGGCCAGAACAGGGGATGAGGGGGATGTGGGGTGAGAGGCGTCCCTGGCCCCCTGCCTTCCACTAGGCTGCTCACTCCCCACCCCCAGCTCAGACGTGTCTTCTCTGGCAAGAAGGAAACGGGGGTCTCTGGGTGGAGCTCAGCTGGCATGGGTGCCATGTGAGCTCCAGTAGAGAAACAGGCGGCTTTGCTGACCAGTGGGCTGGATGCCGAGGCCTGGCTCTCCTTCCCCGCCGCCCGGGGGCCACCCAGCCAGACCTCTGCCTCCAGGTGGGAGAGTTTAGAAAACTCGGGATCTGAGAAGCCCCGAGGAAAGACAGAAAGCCCTGGACACAAACAATCAGCAAACAGAGAGGAAACACCCGCCCTGGACAGCAAAGGGAAACATCAATTCAGCGAAAAGGCAGCTCACCCAGTCGGAGGAATAACTGCAAATCATCTATCTGGTGAAGGGTTCATATCCAAAATATATAAATAACCCATACAACTCAGTAGCCGGAGGATCTAAACAGGCGTTTTTCCAAAGAGGACATACAGACGGCCAACAGGCACATGAAAAGGAGCTCCGCATACTAATCACTGGGGAAATGCAGATCAAAGCCGCAATGAGAGCGCATCTCACACCTGTTAGAATGATTGTTACCAAAAAGACAAGAAATAGCTGGTGTTGGCCAGGATGTGAGGAAAAGGGAACCCTCGAATACTGTTGGTGAGGTTGTACATTGGTGCAGCCATTATGGAAAACAGTATGGAGGTTCCTCAAAAAATTAAAAATAGAGCTAGCATATGACCCAGCAATTCCACTTCTGGGTGTTTACCCAAAGGAAACAGACCCTAACTCGAAAAGATATCTGCGCCTCCAGGGTCACTGCAACATTATTTGCAATAGACAATGCAAGGAAACAACCTAAGTGTCCATTAATGAATAAATTGATAAAGAAAATTTTCCACATATAATTTAGCCATGGCAAAGAAGGAAACCCTGACATTTGTGACAAAGACAAATACTGTATGATCTCACTCATGTGTGGAATCTAAAAATAAACAAACAAAAATACCCCCACAAACTCACAGATATAGAGAACAGATTGGTGTTGCCAGAGCAGGGAATGGGAGGCAAGTGAAATGGGTGGTGATCAACCGGCACAAAATTTCAATTATAAAATAAATACGTAATGGGGATTTAATGGTGACTATAGTTATTTGACAGTTGCTAAGAGAGTAGATCTTGAAAAAAATTGTAATGATATGAGTTGATGGATGTTAACTAGACTTACTCTGGTGATCACTTCACAGTTTATACACATATAATCATTTTTTTGTACACCTGAAACTAATACAATGTTATATGTCAATTATATCTCAATTTTAAAAACAATCAACCCATGAATAAAGCAACCTGGGAACAGGCAATATATGTGTGTGAAGGGAGGACTATTACTAATTTCAATAATATGACCTTAACATCTTCAGAGAAATGAGAAAAGCTACTATGTCCTTCAACTGGGAAGAAATTTATTTTTTAAAAAATATGTTTCTATTGATTTCAGAGAGAGGAGGGGAGAGGGATAGAGGACTAGAAACATCAATGATGAGAGAGAATCATTGATTGGCTGCCTCCTGCACGCCCTCTACTGGCGATGGAGCCTGCAAAGTGGACATGTGCCCTGACCCAGCATCAACCGTGACCTCCTGATTCATCCGTGACCTCCTGATTCATCCGTGTCCTCCTGATTCATGGGTTGACGCTCAATCACTGAGCCACACTGGCTGGGCAGGAAGAGTTTGCTTTTTTATTGTTTGTTTTGATCCTCACCCAAGGATATGTTTTTTAATTTATTTTAGAATGAGAGGAGGAGAGAGGGAGAGAGAAACATCAATGTAAGAGAGAAATATCAACCCTGGACCCGTTGGTGCATGGGTCAATGCTCCAACCAAGTGAGCCACAGAGGCCAGGGTGAGATTGCCTTTAAAAAAAAGAAGAAGAATTAAGCAGATATTTAGATTTTAAAAGTGAAATGAAAAACTCAACGGAAAGAAAAAACTGAGGAAATTTCCCAGAAAGTAGAACAAAAAGACAGAAAATCAGAGAAACCAGAACAAGAAGTCTACCATCCAAACCACTCTTTCTGAGTTCCAGAAAGAGAGATCAAGGGGGGCGGGGGGCGGAAGGAATCATTAAAGAAACAATTTAATAAAGGTGTGTGGAAGTGAATGATGTACATTTCCAGATGGAAAAGGCCTGTATGTGCCCAGAAAAGTGGATAAAAATGGACCCACACCCAGGCACACTACTGTGACATTTCAGAGCCCGGAGGTTGGGGAAGGGCGGCGGGGGCGTTAAGGTTTGAGAAACTGCTTAACGGCCAACTTAAAAGCAAGAAGACAACGAAGCAATGCTGCAAGGAAACTTATTTCCCATCTAGATGTATCAATCCAGCCAATCCTCAATCAGCTGGGGCGGGGAGCGGCACTCCCAGACACACACACATTTGCCTGGAGTGCACCCCTCTCCCCGAGCCGCTGGAGGGTGTGTGGCCCACAGCAAGCCGGAACGGGGAGGAGATCGGGGAGGAGATCAAGAAGCAGGTGTTCCCAGGCAGGAGCTTAGCCCAGGGTGACGGGGCCGGGAGAGAGGAAGGGCCTGGGCACCTGACATGGAGGACAGCAGGTGCCAACTGGCCACGGGCACGGAGAAGGCTGCCACCCCCACGATGCTCGCTGCCGCGCCCACACCATCTGTTTCACCTGAGGACAGAGCGGTGCCCAGGCAGTCTGGCCCGGGCTCAGCGGCTTGTCTGCACTTGGCTGGCCATGGCTGTGTGTGGATGAAGTTCCTCTTCTCCCTCCAGGAGGGGCTCAGCTGAGGGCCCTCCATTCCTACCCCCACCCCCACCCCCACCTCCCGGTTCTGCTCTGACCCGCTCCTGGGAGCTGGGGGTCGGCCAGAGTGAGCAGCCGTCCTCTGGCCACTTCTCTGCTGGAAACCCATCCCCGCTCTCCGGTAGCCCCGAGTTCAAGGTTCGCTGTGGCCTCGCCCCATGACTTCCCCAAAGGGTCTCGCACAGCTCTCGGGGAGGCTGACGGACTTGGTGCAGCTGCTCCTCCCCCAGGAGCGCCCATCCGGGGTGCAGATGGCCCTCCCCTCACACAGCGACAGCGTGAGCTTGCTGTTCTGTTCATAGCAACACGTGGCTCAGATGGGAATAGATATGGTGGGTGTTAAACTAGAGAGAAAGCCAAGCGGGAGATGAAGACAAAGGCCCAGGTAGTGGTACAGGGATGAGGAGAGGGGCTGCCACACAAAGGGGATGCGGGGGCCGGGCTGTGCCGGGGATGTTCTGCCCTGTCACCTGCTCTCGGGTTGCTCTTGCGACTGTGCGTATACAGCGGTGCCCTCCTCTGTACAGAATGTGTGGCATCGCACAGTTTACAGAGGTTACGCTCATTGGAAGTTCTGTGTGGGGTGCAGGGCTAGTCATCCTTGCAGTTGCCTCCAGGGCTAGTGAATGGGGACGCGGCCACTTCCTCCATTGATTTAATCGTCCTGGTTTCAAGTCCTTGCCCGGTCCCTGCCCCTGCCCTGCCTGGAATCCCCAGGCTGTGTCCCCTCTGGCTCACTTTCTCTGTGGGGGTCCAGGTAGGGCTCTGCAGGGTTGAAGGCAGATTTTCAGCCAATCCTATTGTATTCAGCCCTCTCCTCGCCACCCCCCCCCCCCACACACCCACACACACACACCGCACTCAACTCTCCAACATTTAGAGAACCGGGGCTCCTAGCCCTGAACGGATCAGAGGTTCTGGGCAGTGAGTCAGCGTGCTTTTTAAAAAATTGAGTTATAATTGACATGTAACAAATGTTGTGTACGCTTAAGATGTACAGATGTTGATGTGAAACATTGCCATCTTGCAATATGATTGCCTCCTGTAGTGTTAGCTCACACCTCTATCCTGTTCCATCATTATCATTCTTTTTTGTGGTGGAAACAATTAAGACCTAGTCTCTTAGCAACTTTGAAGTTTATAATGGACTATTGTTGACTATACTCACCATGCAGTGCAAAAAAAATAAAAGCGTTGACCTTTTTTAATGCTTCCTTCCTCTGTGCACAGTTGGAGTGTGACATTCCCCCATCACCAAGTTTTTGCTTCAATCATAAATGTCCCATTTTCTTTTTTAAAAAAATATTTGTTATTGATTTTTTTTTTTTACAGAGAGGAAGGGAGAGGGATAGAGAGTTAGAAACATGGATGAGAGAGAAACATCGATCAGCTGCCTCCTGCACAACCCCTACTGGGGATGTGCCCACAACCAAGGTACATGCCCTTGACTGGAACCAAACCTGGGACCCTTCAGTCCACAGACCAATGCTCTATCCACTGAGCCAAACCGGCTAAGGCCGTGGTCGGCAAACTGCGGCTCTTTGGCCCCTTGAGTGTGGCTCTTCCACAAAATACCACGTGCGGGCAGGCGTACAGTGCGATTGAAACTTCGTGACCCATGTGCAGAAGTTGGTTTTCGGCCGGGGCGAGTCTATTTTGAAGAAGTACTGTTGATATTTGGCTCTGTTGACTAATGAGTGTGCCGACCACTGGGCTAGGGCATAAATATCCCGTTTTCTGAATCTCTCCCCTGGGCTGACATCTCTCCCCTGGGCTGTCTTTGGCTGGCTGCTCGTTCTCTCCCCAGCTCATGGTGATGGAGTTCTCATCCCTGCACCCTCTCATTCGTCTACACCTCCTCCCAAGGTGAGTGCACCCATTCCCAAGGTGCCAACCTGTCCCCATTGACACCCAACACCAGCTGGGGCTGAGTCCATCAGCTTCTCCCTCAGAGAATTTGGAACATTGACCTCAGAGGAAAACTGGGCTCCTTGGAAGTGAACGTGTTTTAGCAGCGCTAGTGAGCAGCGGTGCTCAAAGTCTTGTCTCAGGCAGAGGACTGTCAATTGTCTATCAGTCCTCACATCCTACCTACGCACTCACGTGTGTGCAGAAGCATCTGATCTAGAGTAATCATTACATTATTTTACTAGCACAAGACTGGAAGCAACCAATTTAACAGGAAATTGGTTAAAATAAAGTATGCTACATTCATCCAATAAAGTACTTTGCAGACAATAAATAGGATAAGAAAATAAATAAATAAATAAAATAAATAGGATAAGATAACTATATTTGTACTGAGATGGAACAATCAGCAAGTAATATTAAGTAGAAAGGAAGAAAAATAAAACAATACCTACAGGATGCAATCACTTTTGTAAAAAGAAGAGACAGAGAGAAAGAGGACATACATATATATCTATAATAAAAGCGTAGTATGCTAATTAGACCAGACCGCCGAACAACAGAACCGTCCAGACAACCTTCTGGATGAAGCCAGGGCTGCGAGGGCCAAGCCTCTTGCACGAATTTCATGCATTGGGCCTCTAGTTTTTACATAAACACTAAAAATTTCTGACATGATACATTAGAAACTGTTAACATGGCGAGACTGGGGATGGGACAGAGATTTACATTTCCTCACATGTCATCTGTATCTTTTGAATTTTTTTAAACTAAATTCTGTGAGTTGTTAGCTCTGTGACTTAGACGCCGGGCCCATTCCAGGGGCTCCTGACTCGGAGCAGTGCCCCAGGGAGTTGGCACTTTCTAGTCCAGTGATGGCGAACCTTTTGAGCTTGGCATGGCAGCATTTTGAAAAACCCTAACTTAACTCTGGTGCCGTGTCACACCATATTAAATTTTTTGATATTTGCAACCATAGTAAAACACAGACTTATATTTTTGATATTTATTTTATATATTTAAATGCCATTTAACAAAGAAAAATCAACCCAAAATATGAGTTTGCGTGTCACCTCTGACACACGTGTCATAGGTTCGCCATCACTGTTCTAGGGTCAGTTCATGCTGTGAGTTAGGGCACCTGCTCCCTGGGGATTGACTCCTCTCCAAGGGGCATGGGCAGCACAGTCCAGGCTGGAACAACCAGAACGCCCAACTCTCTGGCTCTGAGGTTAGTCAGGGCAAAGAGGGAAGCATGGCCCGATGCAAGCAATGGTAAGTCTACTGGGTTCCTAGGACAGAAATGCATGCCCTTACTAGCTGCACAAAGGAAATGGGGCTGAAGCTGAGGCCACCATCTTACCTCCTGGAGAAGGCCTGTTGGATGAAAGATGAGGACTGGGGGGGGGGGGGTAGGGAGACAAGCCCCTGGGACATCATTTGGGCCTAATCAGGCTCCACTGGATTAGCCACACCTCCAGGCCTCCCATTAATTTCTCACCCCCACTAAAGGGGCTCTTCCTTCCACCACTTGAGGAAAAACTGCACATGTCAAATCGGGGTCGGTTTTCTGTCTCATCAGAATGCACGTTTAGCAGCCTCCTTTAGGCAGCCCGTGCCCTGCTGCTGTCTGTGGCGCACACCCCTCGGCTTCCGCCCCGTCTCTCTGGCTTCTCCTCTTCGACTTGGCTGGCTGCTCACCTCTCTCCCTCATGGTGATGGAGTTTCCGGGGCTCGTCGTTGGGCCCTCTGATTTGTACCCAGCCCATCCGTTCCCAGGGTGTTAATCACCACCTATATTTGATGACACCCCCAATTGTATCCAGCCCAACCCTCTCTTCTGAGCTCAAGAATTATTTGCATAAGTCAGTTGCTATACTTGAGCATGCCCAACTCCAAATCTTTCATTCCAGCTCCACCCAAAGCTTGTTTCCCACCCGGTGTTCTCTTTAGCGAACCAGACTACCAACCAGCCAGAGGCTTAAACCACAAACCTGGGAGCCATCTAGACTCTTCCCTCTCTACAGGTGACTCATCAGGAACACCTACCACATTTACTTTCAAAATATATCTTGAATTAGTTTATGTTTCTCCACCTTCACTCTCATGGCCTGTAATGGTCATAAGTGTGGTCCAACTTTTCTCCTCCTGGGTACATGGTAGGAAGGTCCTTTCCCACACCATCTGAAGTCAGGCATGCCCGTGTGGTTAACTCGGTCAACAACACATGAGAGGAAGAGACATCTGTCACTTCTGGTGGGGAGTTTAAGAGCCATTATACTTCCCTTCCTCCTGCCATGGGGATTATGGAGATCGTGTTGAAATGGGGACCTGTCAGCCTAGATCCCTGAGTGATTAAAATGAGCAGCGCTCCTCTGCTGACCAAAAATAAAACTGAGCATGAAAGAGAAGTAAATATTTGTAATGTTAAGCCATTTAGATTAGGAGCCGTTTGTTACTGCAACACAACCTAGCCCACCCTGTCTCATACACTAATATAGTCCAAGTCACCCAAATTGCTGCAATAGTCTCCTACTTTTACCTTCTCTCCCGCCACACAATGGTCAGAGTAACCTTTTTATGGTATAAACTAGAGGCTTGGTGCATGAAATTAGTGCAAGGGGTCTCCCACCCTATCTTCCTCACTCATTCTGTCCAGTCCCCTCGGCTCCTTGCTATCTCTGAGGCACTGGCCCCTTTCCTGACTCAGAGCTTTTTCATATGCCGTTCCCTCTGCCTGGAACATTTTCCTGCGCTAGTCACACACTGGCTTTCTCCTCCTTCAAGCCTCAGCTTAAACGACACCTCCTCGGGGAGGCCCCACCATCACTGCACTCTTCTTATTCCCTTGTGAGCTCTTACCACACGGTGGGACTGCATTTGTTTTTCATTTTTTATTTACTTGTTTATTCACGAAATGGTAAGTGCTGTGGGGTCCCCATCAGCCCTCAATAAATATTTGTTGAACGGAGCAATGACTGAGTGAGAAGGTCTGCAAAGGGTAGTGCACTAAGCACAAGTTGTGGAGGTGATGTGGCTAGTAAGTATCACTGACCAACTGGCCAATCAGCCTCGCTCTGCAGGGTGGATCCCCCTAGGCGCCAGGGGCCAAAGTCCTCTCAAGGTCTTTCATTCCTCTCAGGAGCTAATGCCTCTGAGATACTGGGGTTTCTCCAGAGGGCTGGGCTTGGGTTCTGTGCTCCCTCCACTCCGTCAGCTCCCAGGTGGCAGCCCAGCTGGAGCAGGTCCAGCCAGGCCCGAGGAGCGGGACTGGGCAGCCAGCCCCAGTGGGGAGGCAGCCAGCTGCTGCCGTCATGGAGAGAGTGGCCTGGCCAGCTCTCTAGAAATAGCCCAAGGTCAAGGTGGGGTGCTTCCGTCCCCTGCAGACGGAGAAGTCTGGGAGATTCTAATCCCAGTTTCCCTTCAGCTCACTACTGGGGTCTCTGGCCCTGGCCCGGAGCTGCCGGGTTTCCAGCCGCCTCTGCACAGACCCTCCTTCCTCATGCTCTCAAAGAACCCCCAGGCCTCCCACCCCTCTCCTCCCACAGCACTTTTTTAAAAAATATATTTTTATTGATTTCGGAGAGGAGGGGAGAGGGAGAGACAGAAACATCAATGATGAGAGAGAATCATTGATCAGCTTCCTCCTGCACGCCCCCCACTGGAGATCGAGCCCACAACCCGGGCATGTGCCCTGATGGGAAATGGAACCGTGACCTCCTGGTTCATAGGTCGTCTCCTCCCACAGCACTTTTTAAAAATATATATTTTTATTGATTTCGGAGAGGAGGGGAGAGGGAGAGACAGAAACATCAATGATGAGAGAGAATCATTGATCAGCTTCCTCCTGCACGCCCCCCACTGGAGATCGAGCCCACAACCTGGGCATGTGCCCTGATGGGAAATGGAACCGTGACCTCCTGGTTCATAGGTCAACACTTACCACTGAGCAGCACCGGCTGGGCTCACCACACTCCTGAGTGGGAGTGGGTGGGCCAGCCCCTTCTCACAGGCAGGACCCTGTTGCTCAGGGAGGTCAAGGGTCTCTCCCAAGGTCACATGTTGAGTTTATGGATGAACCAGAATGCAGGTGTAGAGACCCATCGCAGTCAGTGCCTGTCCCCGCAGAGCCTTCCACGTGAGGATGTGCCTAACAGAGCCCCACAGCCTCTGCCCGAGGCCAGTCTCATCTACGTGGCACTTGCTCTCGGGGACTCTCTGCCCTGGGTACTCCGACCGATTTCCTGGCGTTGGGAGAGCTGTTTAGCTTCTCCAGCCACAGCCTCGGCTGATTTCCCGGGGACGCGGCTCTTCCTGCCTGAATCATGGCGTCCGCTTTCACCTCTGGCCCTGGAGACTCTCACTGCCTCACCCAGCAGACCCCCCAGATGGCCCGGCCACCCCCAACACTGTCCTCACGCCCACAAACACTCCCTCCTCTAACAAGGAAGACTGAGGACTTGGGGTAGGGATGGGGGGAGGGGGGTCCGGCCACCAGCTTCATCAGCCACTTGTGCTGAGCAAGGCTCCCAGACTCCCTTCCCTTGGAGCTCCCCCAGGTCTGGGGGGAGGAGGGGAGGAGACCTGAAGGATTGGCTGGGGCAGGTGAGGGAGGCAGGACAGCACGGGCAGCTGGGGGAGGTGGGGAGGTGGTTGTCCCTTTGAATGGGACAGGACAGGGTGGCACCGAGTACCTTTCCACTAATCAGAGTACGGCAAGCAAAGGAGATATAAGGATTAGGAGAGAATGAAAGGTGGAATTTTTATTTTTTTGAGAAATACAGTGCTTGTATTTGAAGGACATCCCATAGGTCCAAGTAAAAGCTGGTAGAACATTCTGGAGTAGACCACCTTCGGAACCTGAACCGCCCATGCTTTGTTAAGATGCCATGGTTCTGTGCATGTAGGCCCCACCCGCCGCTGCACAGCTGTAGGGCCCCTGCATGTTGCAGTGACTGTGAACTTGAACGTGGGTTACAGTTCTCTGGCGGGCGGCACTCAGGTGTCTTAAGGAAGAAAGGGCAACTTTTCTCATTCTGTTGGGCTAGGGGTAGCGCTTCAAAGAGGGATGTCTTAGAAGCTTGAAATCAACTTTTTCTCCTCAGAAGTTAAAACGTCTCTAAGTAAGCCTGCCTACTCTACTCATTTGTACAACAGCCTTTCTTTCTAGAGTATGCAAAGGTGGAAGTAACAGTCATTCTTTTGTTCTTGTTGTTAATCCTCACCCGAGGATATTTTCCCGTTGATTTTTAGGGAGAGTAGAAGGGAGAGGGAAAGATAGAGAGAAACATCGATGTGAGAAAGACTCATGGATTGGTTGCCTCCTGCACGAGTCCCAACCAGGACCCGGGCCAGGAAGGAGCCTGCAACCAAGGCACATGCCCTTGACTGGAATCAAACCCGGGACCCTTTGGTCTGTAGGCCGACACTCTATCCCAGGGGTCCTCAAACTACGGCCCGCAGGCCACATGCAAATACAAGTATTGTATTTGTTCCCGTTTTGTTTTTTTTTTACTTCAAAATAAGATATGTGCAGTGTGCATAGGAATTTGTTCATAGTTTTTTTTAAACTATAGTCCGGCCCTCCAATGGTCTGAGTGACAGTGAACTGGCCCCCTGTTTAAAAAGTTTGAGGATACCTGCTCTATCCACTGAGCCAAAACGGCTCAGGCGAAATAACACCCATTCTTCATTACAGAGGTTAATGTTCAGGAAGACAGATTTGTCATGTGCTTTGGGGTGTAGAGGAGCGAGAGCATTTATGATCTAGTCTCGATAAGTCACACTCACAAGTCTCCCCACGGTCTACTCACTAGAAATGAGTCAGTGCGGCACCCACACTCAAGGGGAAGGGAATTAAGTTCTCCTTTTGAAAGAGAAGAGAATCGAGGAATTTGCGGGCACATTTTAAAACCACCACAATGTGAAAAGAGAACAGGAAGAGGAGTCGGAATGCCCATGTTCTAATTTTACTTCTAAACGCTGAGGGATCTGAACACATCCCTTCATCGCTCTAGATCCGCTTCCCCATCTGCAAAATGCGAAGGCCGACTTCAGTGACCAGCAAGGTTTCATTTTTCAGTGAGTGTCTGGCTCAGTGTTCCAGCCTTCAGGACCCTCGGCCTTAACCACAGACCTCAGGCAGCCTCCCCCCAGCTCCCCTCCCGCTCAGCAAGCGCCGAGAGCAGCTGCCACTCACCCGCGCCCAAGCCCTACTGAGTTCTCAGCACCTGCAGGGCGGGGCCCGGGCCTCAGCAGGATTTACAGAACCGGGGCTCTAATGGCTCTTTGGGAGCCCTCAGTAGGGAAACTTTTTCACAAATAAAATAACATTGCATGGGACTGATTGCCGGTCGGTCTTTTTTCTTGGATGTGTATGCACTTGGAAGGGACCAGGCATTGTCTAGATGGTTCATGTTCGGGTCCTGGTATCTGGGATCCGATTTATCTAAGAGACCACTTTGCTCTGCGTTGCTTCAGAGAGAAAATGAAAGTTTAGAAAGTTGGAGAGTAGAGCAAGTCTTCATGGCCAGGATAGACCTTCTTATAGAACTGTTTCCCTGGCTCAGTGCTTCTCATCGTGGTATTGTTTCTGTGGGAAAATCGATCCAATTTTTATCTTTTTTGCTTATACCACCTTTTCCTAGAATATAACCTGCTTTAAGTCTAAACAATACCTGCCTTTTTTTTTTTTTTTGCTTGTGTATGTGCATGTGTGGGTGTGAGAAAAGTCAACATTCTTCAAGACAGGGCAGAGCCCGGCGCTGAGAACCAGGCAGGACCTGGAGCACCCTGATAAGAGACGCCTCTGGAAGACGTGGGAGGGGGCGTGGGGGGGTGCTGGAAGCAGCCGGCTGACCCTTGACTTAGCATCTCTCCCACATGCGCTCCCCGCGGTGAGCCGCTGTGCAGTGTGACCAGCTGCCCCAGTTTGCTCAGGGCTGAGGGGTTTCCTCAGATGCAGAGCTTTCAGTAATCAAACTGGGAAAACCCCAGAAGACCAGGACGGTTGGTCAGTCACCCTACAAGTGGGTGCACTTCATTGTGGGTCCGTGAGCACTGCCTCCGTCTTTCAACACTGTTACAAGCCCCTGAGGGGCAGGAGGCTCTGTCAGCCTCCCCACGTGGTCATGCCTGCAGGCTGCCTGACACCTAAGGTAAATGCAGTCAGAGCTGCCCTGCTAAGGGGCAGGTGGCCTCACTGATGGAAATGGGACTAGCAAAAGCCCCCCTGCACCATGAGGCTCTCAGATGCCAGTCCCCGGAGACCACGGCCCTGTCACCGTGACTTCCACCCTCACTCTCCAAACATCGGAGAGCCCGGATGAAGAAGAAGGTCATGGCCTGCTGTCTCTCCTGAGACCAGTGATCCTCAGCCCCGGGTGCACCCCGGAATCGCCTGGGGTGGGTCCGGGTTTACACACACGTACACACGTCTTGACCTTTCCCCTAGTTTCTTTCTAGG
Organism: Myotis davidii; assembly: GCF_000327345.1. NCBI lineage: Eukaryota > Metazoa > Chordata > Mammalia > Chiroptera > Vespertilionidae > Myotis > Myotis davidii. The sequence goes on from NW_006290778.1 coordinate 1,143,791, forward strand.
GCATGAAAATTGTGTCACTCAACAGCCCCACCCTAATGTTCGCTATCTCAGTGGCAGTCAGATGCTAGATTCTCTTCAAGGGCAATTCTAGCATAAAAGTTCAAACCACTCTTCTTCCTCTGTGAGCAAAATGTCCAGCTCCTGGGCGTGGAAGCATGTTCCGGACCCACCTCCCCTCCCCTCCCAGCTCCTGCTGGGCTTCTCCTCACCCGGCCACAGCCTCAGCTCTGCCTCCACTTTGTCAGAGGTTTCTTGGCCCCCATCTTGCACTCCTGGCCGCAGAGCTCGCTGGTTGCCAGAGGTTACCTCTCTGGGGTGCAGAAATGGTGGGTTTCCAAAAAAATGTCCCACCTCACAGGGCCATTGGACAGGGAGTGAACCCCGGCCTGGCCCAGCCACTCACTCTCCTCTCCCTGGAATCCGGGGCTCAGGTCTCTGGTGAGCCGACTTCCTGTGCGGCATCCAGAAGGTCATGAGTCTCAGGGCCTGTGGTTGCCACGTGGAGCAAGGTCACTCGAGGCCACGAGCAACAGTAGTCACACTGGGAGACCAGGTCTGCAGACAAACTAGGACAAGTGACCTGCGGAGGGCTGACAGCGACCCAGAGCCCGATGCTTTCCTTGCAAGGTCCCCGGTGCCCGTGCTCATCCTCTGGGTACCCTCCAGTTCTGAGATCCTTGCCCTAATGTCCTCCTTAGCTAAGCCAGCAATAACAGATTTCTGTTGCTTGCACCAGCCAACCCGGGAGAGACACCGTTGTCCACTGCCTCATAAGCACCTCAGTCTGAGCGTTCCTGCCCTCGCATCTCCTGAGCCACTTGTCTTCTGGCTCCTTTCCAGCTCCAGAGAGGGCTGGCCCCCACCGCCTGGGGCCTGTTTCCTGCAGTTGGAGGAGAGACGGCCTCTTCAGTAATCCAGGCGTCCTCGCATGGCTTCTGCAGAGCCCGGGGTCCTCACTCACGTCTCCGGTTCCCATGGCCCGGGCCTTGCCTCCCCCAGCGTCCTCTGCCTGGGAACATTTAGGACACATTTCTGTAGAGCACTTTTAAAGAGAGTAAATAGTGGTTTCCTCAGATTCCTGTCAGCCTTTGTCTTTCAAGGTTGAAGAGTCTTAAACTGGAGAGCTCCCCATCCTCACGCTACCCTCCCTGGCTCTTGCCCAGACCTTTGGGGTGCAGGTGGGGGCTGCCCAGGGTTGCTGGGCTTAAACACCAGCTTCAAATAGCCTAGTAGGTCTTCAGGGTTCCCCCTGATTGCCTGCATTCCACCCTACTCTGGTGCTGGAGTGAGAATCACTACCACGGGACAGGCCAGGGCACTCGGCCACGCGGAGCAGAGCGGCCCCGACGCCAAGCGCTCTCCTGACCACTGCACTGCCCTGCCTCCTCCTGGCCGCAGCCCCTGACCGCCCCCAGAGCCCCATCCTCAGCTCGGCCTCCACTTTGTCCCAGCCCTGCTAGTGCCCAGGGACCTGGCTTCTCCTCTTCTCGGATGTGGCGTGGGCCTCAGGGGAGAGTTGGAACAATGCGGGGCCCTTATCAACCTCACCCCATCCTGGCCGGCCCCTGGACTTCCCTTCTCAGAAATGCCAGCTCTTATTTTAACACATGGCCTGCTAGCTCTGAGTCACCTCAGCCCTAATTGTGTGCGGCCAGGGCTTTGACAGCCCCACCCCAACACCTCCACCAGGCCCTTCGGAGGAAGTCAAGACCAAACACCTTCAGGTCTACCCGGAACGGGCCTGGCTTCCTCCTGCCCCGTCCCCAGCTCCTGGCGCCACGGAACGCAGGAGCTGGAAGAGGCCCCAGCAATCACCACACGCCCCTCATTCACAGCTGAGCTCACCAAAGCCTGGGGAGGGCGGGGCCCTGCTCAAGGTCACACAGCAAGGTCAGGCAGAGCTCCTGGTCCAGCCCCTGGCCTCTCTCACATCCACCCCCAGGGCAGAGAGCTCAGCAGGGTGTGGCTGTTCAGGTTTGTTCCTACTTAGACTTCAAATTCCATACTCCACCCCGAAAGGGGTGCTTGTCCCACTCGGGACTCCCACCCCCACCCTGAGGGATGGTCTCAGAGGCCTGGAGGTCAGGGGTGACTTTGCCCAGAAGGAGAAGGATCAGGAAGCCCCATGAGTCAGAGTCTCCAAGTGGCACTTAACAGCACCAAGTGCTCAATGGCTAATGAGAAAGGAGTTGGTGTCACGGGAAGTCCACACACCAGCCCCTTCCAGTTACACCGACAGCCCTGAGAACGAGCGCTGGGTCCAGGGTGACCTCCCAGAGGCCCTGTTCCTAGACTCAGTGAGAAGACTTTACATCACACTCCAAAGGGGCTCGGGCTCACCCCGGCTAACCTTGCACTCCATGCCCCATACCCGCCCCCCACCCTTGCACCGTCTCATTCCTCAGCACGTGGGCTCTGAGGCCGTCTGCTTGGGGCCATGCCCCCACCAGTCACTTGCTGTGCACGTGAGGCAGGAAGACCAGGACCAAGCCACTCGCCCCTCCGTGAAGTGTGTGCACTCACAGTAACACACTCCTCCTCCAGGGCTGGTTTAAGCGTGAGAGCAGTTGAACACTGCCTGGCATGCGGCCACTCCGCTGTCCTTACCCTCCACATTATTATTGTAAGCTCTCAGCAGATAGGACCTGCTTCCTTTCGCCTCCTCAAGTGTGCCGCCCGAGGGCCAGCCTTGCGAAGGCAGGAAGTGTAAGCCCTGTGACCCTCACACTGGGTGCCGCTTTGGGGACGTCTGTGAAATGTGGAAACATAAGCCAGGCACTGGGGTCAGAACATTCCAGAACTGGCATGGAGGGTTTGGTCCGTCTGATGTGAGTTCTACAACTCGGCGGAAACATCTAGCGAACCCTTACATGTGTGTTGCTCAATATTTGCACAAATACTTCCCTTCTTCTACTTCTGTGTGTTGATAACACGCAGAGGTCAGACAGAGGCTTTCTTTCACGTGACAGGTAGAGGCTGAAGACCAGAGAGCTTAGGTTCTGGCCTGGGGGGATCTTAAACTTTTGGCCATCAAAACGCTGACATACTTTGGCATGCCTTTTTTATTTTTAAATATATTTTATTGATTTTTCACAGAATGGAGGGGAGAGGGATAGAGAGTTAGAAACATCGATGAGAGAGAAACATCGATCAGCTGCCTCCTGCACACTCCCCACTAGGGATTTGCCTGCAACCAAGGTACATGCCCTTGACTGGAATCGAACCCAGGACCTTTGAGTCCGCAGCCCAACGCTCTATCCACTGAGCCAAACCGGTTTCGGTGGATTCAATATTCT
>NW_006290778.1:1147194-1157815 GCF_000327345.1 Myotis davidii
GTGGCCTCCCACACACACCCCAACGGGGGCGAGAATATCAAGCCTACAACCCAGGTACCTACCCTTGGCTGGGGAATTGAACCCTTTCGTCCTCGGGTCGACACTCTATCCACTGAGCCAAACCGGTCAGGGCCTGGTATGCCTTTTTAAAGGCATTTCTTACCTATTCAGTGCCCCATAACCCAGGCCCCTCCCTCCACCCCCACCGCTTGCACGGTATCATTTATCAGTATGTGTAGTATGTGTAATCAAATATATTTGATTACAAGCTTGTTTTTAACTTTCCATTTTGAAATAATTTACACTTGCAAAAATAATACAAAAGAATTATTTACATATACCCTTCACCTAGCTTTCCCAAGTGTGAATATCTCATGTAAAAACATAATTATCAAAACCAGGATATTGCCTGACCGGTGTGGCTCAGTGGTTGAGTGTTGACCTATGAACCGGGAGGTCACAGTTCCATTCCTGATGAGAGCACATGCCTGGGTTGCAGTCTTGATCCCCAGTAGGGGACATGCAGGAGGCAGCTGATCAGTGATTATCTCTCATCTCCCTCTCCCTTCCTCTCTGAAATAAATAAAAATATTTTTAAAAACAACAAAACACACACAAACACCAGGATATGAACAGTGATACAACACTATCTCCAGATCTTTTTCCAACTTTGTCGACTGTCCCACAGGTTCTTCTGCTCCAGGATCCACCCCGGCTTACACAGTGCATTGAGTTGTCAGGCCTCCTAGTCTCCTGCACTCGGCCAGTTCCTTCAGTCCTTGTCTTTTATGATCATAACACTTCTGAAGAGCAGCGGCCAATTACTTCGTAGAATGCCCCTCTCTTTGGATGTGCCTCGTGTTTTTCCAAGATTAGACTGAGGTTACCCATTTGGGGCAGGAACATCATGAGAGGATGCCGTGTCCTTCTCTATGCATCCCCGCAGCAGGCCGTGAAGGCGATGCATCTCATTCCTGGTGGTAGGAGCGCTGACCACTGGGATAGGGTGCCCACAGCTTTATCCACTGCAAAGCTATTGTTTTCCCCTTTGTCACTAAGAAGCATCTGGTGGGAAGAGAGCTCGAGACTATGAACATGTCTTGTTTCTCATCATACTTTCACCCACGAATGTTAGCGCTCCATTGGTGGTTCTTGCCTGCAACAAGCATTACTGCGATGTTAGCCAAATGGTGATTTCCTATTTCATTGTTCCTTCTACATTTATTAACTGGAATTCTACTGTAAGGAAGAGCTTTCCTTTCTTTCTTCCTCATTTATTTATTTGTGCAGTTATTTATTTTTTATATCAATATGGAGTCAGGGATATTTGCTCTATTCTATAAATTATGATCTATTACTATCTTTATTTATTTGTTATTCAAATTGTCTCATAGTTGGCCAGTGGGAATCTCGTTAATATGGCTTCTATGTCCTTTTGTAATGTCCTCATCGCTTTTAAGCACTTTCTGCTAGCACAGCAAATCTTCCAACCTCATTTATATTTTCCCTGTTCCAGCTCTAGAATCAGCCATCTCTCCAAGGATTCCCTGATTCCTTTTATTAGAGAACTAGAGGCATGGTGCACAAAATTCATGCACAGTGGGGGAGGGGGTGGGGGGTGTCCCTCAGCCCAGCCTGCAACCTCTCCAATCTGGGACCCCTCGGGGGATGACCCCTGTGGGATCAGGCCTAAACCGGCAGTCAGACATCCCTCTCACAATCCAGGATTCACCTGCCTGCCTGCCTGTCTGCCTAATGCTCCCAACTGCCCTCCCCTGCCAGCCTGGTTGCCCACAAAAGCCCTCCCCTGCTGGTCTGGTTGCCCGCAACTGCCCTCCCCTACTGTCCTGGTCACCCCCAACTGCTCTCCCCTGCCAGCCTGATCTTGCCCCTAACTGCCTCTGCCTCAGCCCCACCACCATGGCTTTGTCCAGAAGGAAGTCAGATGTCCGGAAGATGGACTGTTGACCCAGTCTAATTAGCATATCACCCTTTTATTAGTATAGATGGTACTTAGAAGCTAAGATCTAGGAGCTAGTATGCTCGTAGCTACTTGGGTTGTCATTATTTCTAGTCCCTCTTACAGGACAAAGCTAGAAAATATATGTCTGTAGGCACACACACCTACATATACACCTGTGTCCATTTCTATATCTAATTCTTCTGATTCTAATTCATTATACAAGGTGCATTATAACCCTCTCCCTTTCCATTTTTGTTACTCTGATTTCAACAGTGAAAACCTGATTTTCACTATCCATAATATATTTACTTATTCGTTCAATCATGGAATACACTTAAAATATTTTCAGGATGTGTGTTCCTTTTTTTAAGTGTGCTATTTTAGTCAAATAATGAAATGCTAATGATCCAATGTTCAGTTAAAGGTGAGTCAAGACAGCCTAATGTTTAATAGAGTGAACTCTGGAAGTAGGCAATTATTTAGTCTTTCTGAATTTCACCTTCCCTGTGTGTAAAATAGGGATAATAATAATATTTAGCTCATAAGATTTGGGTGAGAATAAATGTGATCATGTGTGTTAAGTAAATAGGAAGCCCTAGATAAATATTACACATTTTTATTAGCTATTAGTTAGGAAATAAAGCAACATTTTCTATTGGTATCTAATTTTTTTTACAAAAATTTGACCCATAATAATACCAGTTGATATGAGGGAAACAAGAAAAAGGTTGGGAGCTTTGAGGTTTGTCATAAAATTTCTTTTCATGTCGTTGAACAGTTAATTTTCCTCCAGTAGGTGGCAGCACTTGTACCACTGACTTGGAGTTGGATTCCAATGTGTCTTGGTAATAAAATTATCCCAGGAGAGCACCCACACCAGCTGGAGAGCGAAGCACCTTGGGAATTGATAGCTCCATACAAACTGTGGAAAATAATCCACAACTTTAACAAAGAAAAAATGCCCCTCATCTGAACACACTGGTGAAGGACCGACCATCAAGGAATTCAGGCGATTCTGTCCAAACCAGGCCCGGCCACTGGGCACCCGCTCCCCCAGGTGGGCACAGTCAGGTCCCCCAGGCCCCCCCTGGGGTGGGGAGGGGGGGCAGGCAGGAGGGGACTTACTGAAGGTACCACACTGAGGCAAGGAGCTGAGCAGGTTGCAGGGCCCTTCCCCTTCACATTGTAGGGTCCGCAAGGATTTATAAATGGACGTGAACCCTCTGTGCATCCCCACTGGCTCGCAGAAACAAGAGTCTCACCCTGGCCAGTTGTTCAGCGATCAGAGCATCAACCCATTGACTGAACGGTTCTGGGTTCAATTCCTGGTCAAGGGCACGTACCTTGGTTGCAGTTTTGATCCCTGGCTTGGGTCCTGTCGGGACCCATTGGGAGGCAACCAACTGATGTGTCTCTTTCACGCCAATATTTTTCTCCTCTCTGTCTCCCCCTCCTCCCTCCCTCCCACCCTCTCTAAAATTCAATGGAAAAATATCCTCAGGTGAGGATTGTTTTAAAAAGTGTCCATCGGAGGCAAGAAACAGACCTACTGGATGTGGCTGAAGAAGTGTTGGAGGAGGACAGTGGGTCCACGTGGAAGCCTGAGGCAATGAAACCAGAACAAGACATGCAGATTCAGGAAGTCACGTGGTTACGGGGAGTCCGGTCCCCTGTCACCCTGCTCCTTTGGGTGGCAGGAGAGGCCTGGGCTGTAATCCCAGATCTGCCCCTTCTAGCTGTGGGCCTTGGCCATGTTATGTACCCTCTCTGTGCCTCCATCTCCTCACCCGGAAACCACACGGGGCTCTTGGTTTTCAGGAGGACTATATGAGATAATATTGTAAAGTGCTTCGAACGGAGCCCACCATATAGAGAATGCTCAACAGAAGTTATCTCTTAGCCCGGCCGGTGTGGCTCAGTGGTTGAGCATCAGCCTACGAACCAGGAGATCAAGGTTCGATTCCCTATCAAGGCACATGCCCGGGTTTTGGGCTCCATCCCCAGTGTGGGACATTAAGGAGGCAGCTCATTAATGATTCTCTTCCATCATTAATGTGTCTCTCTCTCTCTCTCTCTCTCTCTCTCTCTCTCTCTCTCTCTCTTTTCAAAATCAATAAAAATATATTTTTAAATAGTTAGCTTTTATTTGTATCACTACAATTATTATGATGATGTTCCTTTTCATTGGCTGCTTCCTTGCGGTTGTGGTCCTGCACGTCTCCCGCTTGCTCCCGCCATGGTGGCTGAGCCTGTCGCTGCCAGCAGCCCCCTCCCTCTGGGTGCGTTAGTTCCAATCCAGAGAGGCCTCTGATCCTAACAAGTTCTTTCCGTGGTAACTTTTCTTACGGACACGGCCTCTAATTTAAGTCCTTTAAATGAGTGGTAAAAGTTTCTCGTGAGCCTGCAAGATCACCACGGCCTTCAGCTCAACGTAATTCACATACCAAAGTGGCACGTTTCGGAGAGACCTGTTCTGAGCCCCTACGACAGTGATGGCGAACCTTTTGGGCTCGGCGTGTCAGCATTTTGAAAAACCCTAACTTAACTCTGGTGCTGTGTCACATATAGAAATTTTTTGATATTTGCAACCATAGTAAAACAAAGACTTATATTTTTGATATTTATTTTATATATTTAAATGCCATTTAACAAAGAAAAATCAACCAAAAATATGAGTTCACGTGTCACCTCTGACACGCGTGTCATAGGTTCACCATCACTGCCCTACGAGATGCTCAAGGGACCCATTCCCAGAGAAACTGGTGGAAATTATTTTTAAAGCAACCACTTACATTCTCTGGAAATTGACCTAATACATAAACCAAATGTAGGAATAATTTTTCAAAAAAAAAATCTACTGAAACGTAGTAAGAACCACAAGAGTCTGTGGTATTTGAACCAAGACCCACCTTCTCCCTCCCACCCCCTCCCAGTTCAAACAGGTGCAGACAAGAGCATGTGCAGGACAGAAGGCTGTCTTCCCTGGAGAAGAGCATCCTGCCCCTAGCACTGTCGCTAAAACTAAGTCCCAGGTGAGGGCAGCGGAGAGGTAGGGCTTTCTCCTGCGGCCCAGCCCCCACGGGTGGGCGTGGGGCTCTGCACTGAGAGTGAGGTGGCTGAAAACACTGGGGCTACAATTTCCTCTTGCCCCAGCTCATAGGCAGGGAATTCCCACCAGGAGAGGCCAGCCCAGGAGGCCAGGGCTGCTGCCCCCTCCCCTTCCCCACTGAGCATTCAGTTCCCAGCATGGAGGTGACTCACAGACAGACACACATCATTGTCCTGGCCCACAGCACCAGGTCCTTGGCTCTGAGACTTCCCTTACAGAGGATGAGGCCAAACCCCTCCCTAAAGAAACTGACTCCATTTGCAGCCCAGTGTGGAGGGATTCAAGCTCCAAGGTGCTCTCAAAAACAGAGGAAGCAGTGACGACAGGCATCTGGAGGGAGATGAATAGAGTCATTGAAGATTCGGCTAAACTGCAGGCTGGCTAATTTGTTAGAGAAAGGGGAAAAGAGCTGTGAGAAAACCTCCTTGGGTCAGAACAAATCTCAAACGCTGACCTCAGGGACTATCCCCACAAAAACACGTGGATTTTATTGGATTCCACTATAAAGCACTGCATGTCCTGGGCCATTGTTGAAAACAATACCGCAGCCAGCCCGGCTGGTGTGGCTCAGTGGTTGAGCCTATGAACTGGCTGGACTACTTCAGTGAAGCCTCTCCACACCTCACAGTGTGAAGCCTCTGGTGTTGCACCCCAAGGTGTGCCCACGGACCACGTGTGGCCTGTGTGGCAGTGGTCTGGGCTGGGCTCTCTTTGGCTTTTTCTCCAACACCCACCCAGTTGTTAAGCTCCACGAATTCCTGCCTGCTTGCTTTATTGTCTTTTGTCGTTGTTGTTTGTGTGTTTCTAAAATATATTTTTATTGATTTCAGAGAGAGGAAAGGAGAGGGATAGAGAGATAGAAACATCAATGAGAGAGAAACAGCTATTGGCTGCCTCCTGAATGCCCCTGATTGGAGATCTACCCGGCAATTTACAATAGTAAATTTTATGTTACGGGTTTTTTACCACAATTTAAAAAATAGTGTTCCCTGCTCTAGCTAGTTTTGCTCAGTGGCTAGAGCGTTGGCCTGGGGACTGAAGGGTCCCTGGTTCGATTCCGGTCAGGGGTACATGCCCGGGTTGTGGGCTCTATCCTTAGTGTGGGGTGTGCATGGGGCAACCAATCAATGATTCTCTCTCATCATTGATGTTTCTATCTCTCTATCCCTCTCTCTTCCTCTTTGAAATCAATAAAGATATATACATATATTTTAATAGTGTCCCTGATAAAATAGGCAGTGAAGTAAGAAGCACGAGATATCACTCCAGCTCCACCACACAAGTGCTTCTCCTCAGGATAACCTCCAAACTCAGCATATTCATATTCACACGCAGAACTGAGCTGACAGGCACTACTGAGGGGAGGCAGTTTAATTAAATTGATAATTTTTACTCTCCTAACGACAGAGATTTAGTGCGCTGGGTAAATTAAAGGCGACGTTATAATTGTTTTTTAATAGTAACGTGCATGAGGCAGGTGTTGTATTTTATTGGTTTACCATTCTGACACCAGATTCTAACACAGAGTCGGAACTTGGTCCAGAATTCCATGAGAAGTCACCGAAGGGTTCTCCCAGGAGCGGTTTGCACTTTTAAAAGAGCCCTGGGTGCTGTGCGGAGACAGGGATGTGGGGGGAAGGAAATCTGGAGATCCCTAGGGGACAGGTGCAGGGTCCTGGCCAGGGCTGGCTAAGGTGGTTTGGACTAAAATGGGGGAACTTCCAAATGCCCAGGATAATCATTTGCTCTAGCTTAGGTCAGGGGTCTATGAAGTGGCCGGGAGGGACATGACATAGCTTGGCATCCGGGGGCTGCCCGTGGTGAGAGAGGTGATGCTAGAGAACTGAGAAGGGACTGGGGATGAGCAGGCACCTCAACAGCAGTCTGGACTGTGAGGCCAGCGCACTCGAGCTCCCTTCTGAGCGATAACCAGAAGCTGGCTTGGCCCGCTGTCCTTTGCTTGCTTTTGTCCCTAAAGGTGGGTCCACCCCCTAATACTCCCATGGTTAGAAGTCCTTGCTGACCCTCCTTTGTGCCCTGGTCCCACCCTCTCTCTTCTCAAGGCCTTACCTGTACTGTTCCCGGTGACGTCCTGCACCATCAGCCATGCCTATCAGCCTGCAAACACCTTAAACCCAGACCCCACCCTGAACTCCACCTGGCCTCCGGCTCTGCCCCATTTGTCTCCAGCCCTTTACAGCAAACCCGTAACAAAGCTGTGCGTATATGCTGACATCGCATCCCCAGCGCCCACTCCAGTGGGGTGTTGTCCCCTCCTAGCCCTAGAAACGGCTCTTATCAAGGTCACCAAGACCCAAAGGCACCCAGAACCATTGGCCAGTCCTCTGCCCATCTCCCAGCAGCGCTGGACAGGGTGGGCCACTCCTTTGTCCCTGAAACATTTTGTCCTCTTGGCTCCTTGGCTCTGCGCCTGGTTCCCCCATGTCTCACTGGCTCCACCTCCTCCACCACCCAGGCCTCCTCGTGTTGACTGGTTGGTCTGTCCTCAGACACTGGCTTTATCCGCCTGCACTCACTGTAGGCCAGCGATTTTCAACTTGTGTGTCGCAAAATTTTAAAACATGCAACACCTATTAGGTCAGGGGCACGGACCTCTTTTCCCTCAGATGGTCAAACTAAAAAACAGCCCAGCCATTGTGGCTCACTGGTGGAGCGTCGGCCCATGGACCCGGTGGTCACGGCTCGCTTCCCAGTCGGGGCACATGCCTGGGTTTCAGGCTCAATCTCCAGTGGGGGACGCACAGGATGCAGCCATACATGATTCTCTCTCATCACTGATGTTTCTATCTCTCTCTCTCCCTCTCTCTGAAGTCAATAAAAACATCTATTTTTTTAATGAAAACAGCCATCACAACATAGCTGTCCAATGTGAATAAATCAGTTATACCTATCTTGAGAGAAATATATGCTTTTGGGTGTGTGGCAGAATTTTAATAACTGTTTATGTGAGCCATGGGATAGAAAGGTTGGGAATCACTGCTCTAGGCCATCGCATCCAATTCCAGGACTTCAAAGGTGGATCTTGGCCCAGTCGCCCCTCCCCGTCTAAGTGGTCTGTTTGACCTCTCTACCTGGATATCTGCTAGATGAGCTTCACGTGGAGGGAATTCTTCATTATTCCCTCCAAACGCACCCATCCAGATGTCATCCCCACCTCTGGAAATGTCACCACCATCTATCCATTTGTTAAGGCCAACTTACTACAAATGGTAATACATACATGCAGAAGGTGTGTGTGTGTGTGTGTGTGTGTGTGTGTGTGTGTGTGTGTTTGAACCCTGGCGGATGCACCGGTGCTCTTTGTGTGGCCAGGATGCGGATGCACCGGTGCTCTTTGTGTGGCCAGGATCTGTGGGAAACTGTTTGTTGCCTTCACTATCTGATAAGCGTAGACAGAGAAACCCAGAGAAACCCCGAAGGCTGGGTGCCTTTGAAGCCCTAGCAAAGGTCGGAGCTAGGTGCCACCTCTGTTTGTCCAGACAGTGGTAGCTGAAACTACTCCCCCATTTATTATTATGTAAATCCTTGCTGATGGGCTAGTCTGCCCATTGCCAGGGGTCACCTGCCTAAGGGCTATGCTATGGGTGTATCCCAAATGAATAAAAGCTTGGTGAGGCCTGAGCACAGGTGGAAGTCCTTCCCCTTGAGTTGGACTTGCCCTCCTGGTCCCCCAATATTTCCAATTATCTCTTGTCTTTTCATTTTCATTTGTGTGCGGCTCTGCTTCCAGTTCCTGAACCCTGACCCACACAGGACGTGGGAAGGAAACACTCAACAAGGATCCACTTCCCCTTCTTCTGGCAACAACCTCTTTCCAGACGTTCATGTCCATCTCAACCAAATGGTCAGGGCCACGTGGACCCACCTCAGCCCAGGAGTGTGCCTTGACGTGTCTTATGCTGCTCAGTGAACCCCAGACCGCTGGGTAGAGTGATGGGTTCCAGGGGGCGCCCGGCCCTCAGGGCTGAGGAGAGCTGCTGTGGAGAAGCAGGCGGGGCTCCTGGGAAAGGCACTTCCTTGCTCTTCCCAGGAAGCTACTGGATGAGGAGCTGCCACGGGACTCCCCCCACCCGCCCCAACGCATGACATGTGCACAGATGGACCATCTGAGCCTGGTACGGCCATTTCCACTATCAAGAAGGAAGGTAGCCTGAGGTCAGCTTGACTACGTGGAGGGACCCAGGGCTGGAGCTCGGGGGAAGCCACACCTTTCTGGATCATTCTGTGCCAGAAGCCCTCTGTGGACAGGTTAATTCAGCAGAAAGATTACCTTTATATTTAAGTCAGAGTGACTAAAGCTTCTGTTGCTCAAAATCAAAGGAATCCTAAATAATACGCTCTCCCAACAGCAGCAGGCGGCTGGCTGCCCAAAGGAGAAGGGTGGTTTCTGCTCCTTAGGGCCAGCGGAACTCTCCCTGGGGCCCTGCTGGTGTCCCCGCCCACTCTGGAAGCTTCTGGGGTACACTGGCCGAGGACCCCAGTCGCTGTAGCAACGGTGGCTCTAGTGTGTGCTTGATCAGTGTTTCATGATCACATGTGTGAGAGTTGCTAAGGTTGCCGTGTCCACCACTTAATCCCCAGCACGTAAATCAGTGTGGGGGCCACAGATCACACCTTTACTGAATGAATGGATGAGTCACCCTGACATGCCTCCACCCATCCCACCCCCCACACCCACCCCACAAAACACCAAAGGAAACAAGCTGCCTGAAATCACGCACATTTTATTCTCCGGAACAGCGTGGGGGGGAGGGGTTCTGGTGGGAGGCAGGAGGAGGGAGGTGAGAGAAACTGGAGGCTGACTCCAGATTTAGGAAGGAAGGAGGGGCCAGGAGCCAGGGCCGGAGTTCTTGTGCTTTCTCCCCAGGGTGGAGCCAGAGGCTCACAGGAGACCTAGAATGGAGAGGAGAGACAGCTGTGGGGTGTGTGGGGTCTACAGGGAAACGGGGACTCAGAGCCACCTGTTGCTGCTGAGCACACCAGAGCCACATCCTGGAAGCCAGTAGGAGACCATGTGGGTTGTGGGGCCTTGAAGATAAAAGCCACAGGATCTAATGACAGGAAGCGATGAGGGCTGACCACACACTAAGGGGCGACCCTGTATCTGCAGCATCAGAGCCCAAAGCATCCCTGAGGCTAGAGAAGCTGCCAGGGCCAGTCATAGGCCCCCTCCAGCCCCACCTGTTCTCTCTGGGCAGAGCCTGGGAAGTGCTGGGAAAGGGGCTGGGGGAGCCCTCCCTGCCCAGCAGGATTCCCCAGCCCAGCTCTCAGGCCCCCAGGGTCATGGGGAAGGATGTGGCCTCGGCTCCCATCCCCAAAGTTCTGGGCTGGGCTGGGGACTGGAGTTGATCGGGGCTCTGATGTCTCTGAAATATCTCAGTCCCAGGGCATTTCCTGGTGGTTAAGCTCTTTATCTCATTCATCCTCATTCCAAACTCAGAAATAGGGATTATTACCCCCCGCCCCCCGCCTTCAAAGATAAGGAACCTGGAGCCCAGAGAGGGTATGTTCTTGCCCAGGGTCACACA
>NW_006290778.1:1158226-1161083 GCF_000327345.1 Myotis davidii
TGAGAGTGTGTGTGTGAGTGAGTGTGTGTGTGAGAGAGAGAGTGTGTGGGTGTGTGTGTGTGTGTGAGGGAGTGTGTGTGTGAGAGTGTGTTTAGCCCATGTCACGCCTGCTGGGGGAGGCCCTGCTGTCACCTCTGCACTCACCTGCCTGGGGCTTGCATATGCGGATGTCCACACAGACTTCCCGGGCCCCTTTGCCAGCCATGATGTCCGCGGAGATGCGCTGAAGAGACTTCCTCATGGTGCGCTTGCAGACGCCTCTCAGGAAGCTTTTCACCTTGCTGCACACGCGGGACGCAGCCTGGGCGATGGTGTCCTGCAGTGGCAGCGTCACGGTGGGACACGGGAGCCAAAGGAGCCCTGCCCAGCTCTGCCACCCTGCAGGCCCCGGCAGCTCTGGGCCCTGGGCAGCGCTGGGTGGGAGGAGCTGGTGCCAGGTGGCCATGGGAGCAGGGACTGGAGAGACGGCCCGGCTCCCACTCCCAGTCCCCAGGCTCTGGCCAAAGCCTGGCCAGTAGGGGCTCTTGAGAGAAGGCTATTGGCCCTGCAGGGTCGCAGCCCCCTGTCCCGCTGCCCCCTGGCTTCTGAGTGGAGAATGGTGCCATGGCTGCCAGACCCACATTAAAGGCTCTGCCCATGTGGCCTCCTGGGTCAGGGCCTGGCTGGTTCTCCACCGACAGGGGGTGTGTGGGAAGGTCAGGAGGCGATCAGAGCTTGAAGCCGTGGCACCTTTGATTTTAAAGTGTCTTGTTCTGCCATCCCCATGGAGAAACACACATCTGCTACCCAGGCCTGAGGGTGGGCCCGGCTGTGCCAACATGCTCAGCGGGTTGGAGGGAGACCATGGTTCTTGGTTGTGACACATCCACCTGTTAGGCATTTATTCAGTGCCCGTCGGGTTCGGGGCGTGCATACACACACACACACACACACACACAATCCACCTATTAGGCATTTATTCAGCCCCCCACCCCCTTCTGCTCCTGTAAGGGCGTAGGCAACTTGCCCAGTGGGAACGATTGTCCATCTCATTCCACAGATGAGAACACAGAGCCCGGGGTTCGTGACTCCTCAGCCCATGCAGCCAGTGGCAGATCTGGGATTTACCGGGCTGACTTGGGCCCTGGAACCCGCCTCCCAAAGCTCTGCTCTGAGAACTGCCCGGAACCATGGCCGCTCCTCCTCCCACATCCACACTCCCAGAGTGTCATGACTTCCCGGGTTTCTCTGAGGTCCATCCACAGACGCTCGAGGGGCCCAGGATCCCTGCTGGGAGCCCAGGGAGATCGGTCCAGGCTGCCCCATCCCTGAACAGCAGCCCAGGCCCCACAAGCCTCACCTCGTCAGGCTGCTCTCCCACCATGTCCATCAGCTTCTGGATTATCCACTGGCACAGCCGACAGGTGATGCCCTTCCCCTCCCTTGTGGTCGGCAGGTCACCCTGACAAGAAAGGAAGACCCTCAAGGCGTCTCCCACACACACCCAGCCAGCAGGTTCATCTATGACCTTTCTGCCCTAAGGGCCTGAACCAGGCTGGCCGGCCCTTGCCCACCCCCCTGAGAGATCCCAGGACAACATCTCTGCCAGCCTACATGTACCCCTCTCCTGCTCTCCTGTCAGACCCCAGAGGACCCTCTTGGAAATGTCAGGAAAGGAAGGCCCTCGAGGCGTCTCCCACACACGCCCAGGCCAGCAGGTTCATCTATGATCTTTCTGTCCTAAGGGCCTGAACCAGGCTGGCCGGCCCTTGCCCACCCCCCTGAGAGACCCCAGGACAACATCTCTGCCAGCCTGCATGTACCCCTCTCCTGCTCTCCTGTCAGACCCCAGAGGGCCCTCTTGGGGAGGACCTAGCAGACCAATGTAGCACCAGCACCCCCAAGCCTAGGTATGAGCCAAAGCAGCTCAACCTCCCCTCCCGCTCCCTGCTCCTCAGAGACCCCCAGCCCTTGCCCCTGGCATTGTCCCTGGAGGAGAAAGAGGAGTGTCTGAGGAGGTGAGCAGGAACCCGGTACCTGGGGGCCCCTCTGGACCAGACACGGGAAGAACTGCTCTCCACCTCCCTGGGGGGCCATCGCCAGGTCAGAGCACTCAGGGGTCACACCAGAAAAGGCCAGACCTGGGGAAGAAACAGCAGAGTCACTCCTTCCCACGGGCTGCCTCTCCCATCGGCCAGGTCACTGACAAGCTGGGCTGGACCTGGTTCTGAGGGAAAGGCCTCCGTGATGATGGCAAGAAAGCTGGGGAGGGGCGGGGAGCCATGGGGATCCACACTGAGGGGCTGTCCTTACCTGGGGAGCCCAGGAGCGCCGAGGCAAGGAGCAGGACGACCCAGGAGGCCATGGTGGGCAGCTGCCCAGGCAGTTCCCACGCCCCGTTTTATAGAGGCTGGGAGCCCTGCAGTCTGACCTTGCCGGGTCCTTCCTCTCTGATAGGTCACCTCCCCACGTCACAGGGTTTACCACAAACACCGATTTGGGGAGAAGAGGGGGAGTAGCGGTACCTCGGGTGGAGGGGGGTTCCATGCTCCCTATCATCCCCCCACACACAGACTAGAACTTTCTGAGCTGAGTGGGTGGGGAGACTATACCCCAGCTTCCACCTCCTTTGGGGTCTTTCTCCTCCGACTGCAGAGATGGGAGAGGCACCTGCCAGGACCCTCCCTGCAGCACATCCCACCCAGGCCACTCAGGGCCATCGCTAAGGAGCCCGTCCAGCCACTGCCCAGGAGGCCCAGCCAGGCTGAGTCCTCACCGCAGCGCAGCCTCCTTGTCTAGAACACGGCCCTTTCCTGAGCCCTGCAGGGCCTCCACTCAGCTTCTGTGAGCGGACAGGGATGGAGTCCCTTTTGCTCTC
>NW_006290778.1:1161724-1164531 GCF_000327345.1 Myotis davidii
ACCCAGGCCTGAGGGGTCCCATGTGAAGAACCCCCAAGCAGGTCCCACTGTCTTCCTATTGGTGGGATCTGTGAAGGGTACATGGCAAGCCAAGCCCCGGCCCAGAGTTCCTGCGTGAAAGTGACTGCTTTCTGTGTCTTCTTCAGGGACTCTGCTTCCTCCGAGGTCATGGAGACGCCCTCTTGTTTTCTTCTAGGAGTTTTATCGTTTTTAGTGTTTACATTTAGGTCTATAATTCATCTCAAATGAGCTGGGTTGAGGTTCCACTGTTTCAGATCAATTTGTGGGGGGAAAATTTTTTCCCCCATTGAATTGCTTTGGCACTTTGGTCAGAAATCAACTGACCGTACACATGTGGGTCTATCTGTGAGCTCCTTATTGTAGCAACAACTGCTTCCATAATAATAAAGCAATACAGTTTTTCAAATGGCACAATATGTGAACAGGATATAGAATTCCCTCATAAGTCATGAGGGAATTCTATATTAAAAGTACAAGATAATGGCATCAAAATGATGACAATTAAAAAGGCAAGATCTCACTTACATGTGGAATCTAAAAAGAAAACAGATACACACAAAAAACCAAACTCATCGAAAGAGAGAACAGATTGGTGGTGGGTGGAGGTGGTCAAAACATACAAACTTCTAGTTCTAAGTAAGTCCCGAGGATATAATGGTATTTATGGTTCATGATACTGTATTGTATGTTTGGCAATTGCTAAGAGAGTAAAAGTTCACCTTCCAAGAAAAAAAAAAGTGTGACCACGTACTGGTATGCTGATAAATGCTTAGTGGTGAACATTTCACAATATATACAAATACCAGATCCTTACGTTGTAGACCTGAAACTAACATAGTATTATATGTTGATTATATCTCAATTTTTAACAATAAAGATTAATATCTATTGAGCAAGATAGTGAGATGTTAAAAATCACACTAATCACTTGGCACAGAAAGGGCGTGTTGTGGGGAAGACCACACCCAATGTGCATGAGGGTGTGGGGCAACGGCGCTTCACACATTGTTTGTGGGGGTACAAAACGGCCCGATCACTGAAACTTAAGTTGACACTTTTTCATGGAGGTAAGCATACATCTGCCCTCTGACCCAGCCATTCCACCTCTACACCTTGACTCACGCTAGATGAAACAGATGTACATGCAAAGACTATATGAGGATGTTCACAGACAGACGGCCCTGCGATTACCCTCCTAGAAATATACCAGAATAATTACACACAGGCCTTCTGATAGATATTTGTACATCAGTGGTCATTGCAGCATTGTTCACAAGAGCCAAAGGCGTAAACAACCCAGGTGTCCATCGACAGGTGACTGGATTAACAGAATGTGGTGCAAATCCACAATGCAATGCTATCAATCCATAAAAAGGGACCGAGTTCTGAGGCATGTACAACATGGGTGAACTGGAAAACATTATGCTAAGTGAAATGAATATTGTATGATACCACTCACATCAGTCGTCTAGAATAGACAAGTTCATAGGAACAGAAAGCAGAGTAGAGGTTACCAGGGACTGCGGAGAGGAGAAATGAAAGAGTTTCTGTTTGAGATGATGACAGTTTTTCTGGAAATAGATATTGGTAATGGTGGCACAACATTTTACATGTAATGAATGCCACCGAATTGTACATTTCAAGTGCTCAAGGTGGCAAATTTTATTATATATATTGTACCACAATAAAAAAGCCAAAGGAAGAGAATATTGCCAAAATGTTTCATTAGAGCCAAAAATGATAAATAACCCAAATGCCCATCAACAGGTAAATGAATAAACAAATTAAGGTATATAATAAATACTCCTTGGCAATAAGATGGAATGATTGCTGATACATGTAACAAAATAATGAATCTCAAACACGGAGCAAAAGGAAGTCAGACACAAAAGACTAGGCCAGTGATGGCGAACCGATGACACGCGTGTCAGAGGTGACACGTGAACTCATTTTTTTGGTGGATTTTTCTTTGTTAAATGGCATTTAAATATAGAAAATAAATATCAAAAATATAAATCTTTGTTTGACTATGGTTGCAAATATCAAAAAATTTCTATATGTGACACGGCACCAGAGTTAAGTTAGGGTTTTTCAAAATGCTGACACACTGAGCTCAAAAGGTTCGCCCTCACTGGACTAGGTTCTATATGATTTCACTTATATGAAGTTCTAGAACAGGCAAAATGCATCCATGTTGGAGGGGGAAAAAAGCAGAAAAAAATGGTAAGATATGAGAGGAGGATGTGGGAAGGTCACCAAGGGGCCTTCTGAGGTGATGAAATGTTCTATATCTTGATTGGGGTGTGAATTGCATGTTTAAATGCATCTAAAAACGCATCGCATTGTCCTAGCCAATTTGGCTCAGTGGATAGAGCACTGACCTGCAGACTGAAGGGTTCCAGGTTAGATTCCAGTCAAGGGCACATGCCCGGGTTGCAGGCTCAACCCCCAGCAGGGGACATGCAGGAGGCAGCCAATCCATGATTCTCTCTCATCATTGACGTGTCTATCTCTCTCCTCCCTTCCTCTCTGAAATCAATAAAAATATATGGGGGTGGGGCGGGGGAGGTGCTCATCACACTACACACCTAAGAACCATGTATTTCACTACACGTATGCCCTATGCTCAGTTGGTTGAGCATAGTCCCATGCACTGAGAGGTTGCCGGTTTCAATTCCTGGTCTGGGCACATGCCCAGGTTGCAGGTTTGATTCCCCAGCTAGGGTAGATGCTGGAGGCCGCTGATTGATGTTTCTGTCTCACATCAATGTTTTTCTCTCCCCCCC
>NW_006290778.1:1184245-1184890 GCF_000327345.1 Myotis davidii
AGGGGGCTCTGGTGAGTGCTGATGGGCCCCCCCCCCCCAGGGGAGACCACACGTTTGCTGACAGCTACATCACTGTGCTGCCCCGGGGCACGGAGTTCGTGGTCTTCAGTATTGACGGCTCCTTTGCCGCCAGCGTGTCCATCATGGGCAGTGACCCCAAAGTGCGGGCCGGGGCCGTGGACGTGGTGCGGTGAGTGGTCCCGAGGGGCGTGGTGGGTGGGCCCGGGTGCCAGAGGAGGGGACATTTGGCAGGGAACTTGAAGTTAGCACCACCGCTTACTAGTTGTGTGACCGTCACGTGACCTCATTTAAAAAAAAAATATATTTTATTGATTTTAGAGAGGAAAGGAGAGGGAGAGAGAAACATCAATGATGAGAAAGAATAATTGATTGGCTGCCTCCTGCACCCCCTACACGGGGGATTGAGCCTGCAATTTGGGCATGTGCCCTGACCAGAAATTGAACCATGACCTCCTGGTTTGTAGGTCGACGCTCAACCACTGAGCCACACCAGCTGGGCTCCCTTCCTCTCTTTCTAAAATCTATAAAAACATATTTTAAAATAATTTGTTAATGTTCGAACAATAAAACTAATCAAAACTTACAACTACAGTATGAATCATAATTTTTAAATGGGACAGAATT
>NW_006290778.1:1185143-1187811 GCF_000327345.1 Myotis davidii
CATGTATACAACTGTGAAACCGTTACAGCAGTCAGGAAGTGAGCATGCCTGTCACCTGTGTCCTTTTGGATGGATGGATGGATGGATGGATGGATGGATGGATGGATGGATGGATGGTTGGATGGATGGATGGATGGATGGATGGATAGATGGATGGATGGGCGGATGGGTGGATAGGATGGAATTGAACTGCAAGGAAGAAATGAGGGAAGGAACTCGCATGATGGGTGGAATAAATGGATGGATGATTGGAAGCAGCCTCACATGGTCTAGTTTCCTCTCACTATTTTGGACGCACCTCCCTGGATACCTTCTCAAACAGATGTTACAGAATGTTCCTGCATCAGCTGACTCTACGGGCCCGTCTGGTGCTTCGTCAGCCTGAGGACCCTGGGAGCCTGACCGGTGGTTGAGAAACGACAAGCACACCTGTTTCGTGTCTTGGACAAAAGCTCCACTGTGGCCAACTAAAGACATCGATGGTGAGGGCTGACTCTCGAACCTCCCTTGTTGATCAGAGCTGAGGCTGCGCTCCTGACCACAGGCCAACACCAGCTGAGTCACACTTCAGAGTGTGACACAGTGAGGTCAGTAGTTTCTCAGGGGTTAGCAAACTTCTGCCCAGGCCCAGTTTCTCTAGTTTCCAGGCCCCAAGAGGGGCCCAGCCCTCGCCCAGGCCTCTGCTCTCTTGTTACATGAAGTTAATTCTCTTACATCCCCTTTTCTCCTTCATGTCCATCTTTTGCTCTTCCTCGAATAACTTTTCATAATTCTCCCATCCTTGCACCACCCCTATATTGTCTCCTCTTTATATATAGATATGTTTTCATTGATTTTAGAGAGAGAGAAACATCGATTGGCTGCTTTCCGTACAAACCCGGATCAGGGATTGAACCCACAACCTGGATATGTGCCCTGACTGGGAATCGAACCCATGACCTTTTGGTGTACAGGACAACACTCCAACTAACTGAGCCACACTGGCCAGGGCTCTTCCCTCTCCTGAGAAGCTCCAAAGTCATGGCAACTTCCATCTCTGGCTTCTAGGGTTGACAAGACCTTGGATCTGGAAGCTTCCAAAGCAGGGTTCCTACAGCCCCCTTTGAGCCTTCCCCTCCACCTCTCCCCGCTTCCCCATCTCCCACCTACCAGCTCCATCCAGATGACCCCTGAGGCCTCACTTGGATGTTGGCTTCTGCTGCTGGGTGTCCTGGTACCGGAGCCCTGCCACATCCAGTGCCACCTCCTGGAACAAGACTGGGAGCACTGCTCTCACCCTTCCAGAATCTTATGTTCCAGCCCGACCCTCCATGTTTGGGGATTCCTGCTTCTCCTGTAGTACTGTTGATTCAGACCAGCCCTGCCTTGCCACACAACCAAAATAGGGCTGAATCTATACTAATTTGAACTGTTTTCTTTCTTTCTTTCTTTTTTGTTAATCTTCACCCAAGGATA
This sequence comes from Myotis davidii, assembly GCF_000327345.1. Classification (NCBI taxonomy): domain Eukaryota; kingdom Metazoa; phylum Chordata; class Mammalia; order Chiroptera; family Vespertilionidae; genus Myotis; species Myotis davidii. The sequence continues at coordinate 1,186,599 of NW_006290778.1, forward strand.
TTTTTCCCACTGATTTTTAGAAAGAGTGGAAGGGAGGGCATGTGATAAAGAGAGAGAAACTTCGATGTGAGAGAGACCCATTGGTTGCCTCCCGCACACACCCCGACCCAGGGCCAGGGATTGAGCCTGCAACCAAGGTACATATTCTAGACCGGAATCAAACCTGCGACCCTTCAGTCCACCTGCCGACACTCTGACCATTGAGCAAACCAGCTAGGACTTGAATTGTTTTCTAAAAGCATCTTGTTTGCTAGTATATTTGAGGAGGGAGGGAAGTTTTCCTGTCTGGTTTCATTGCTTTTCAGCCCCCCCCCCCCACCCCCTTTTTTTTTTTTTTAAGTACAGAGACAGTTTGTAATGATCACACATAATTCTACCAAGAAATAGCCATTTTCAACCACTCGGCATGCCTCCTGCCAGTCTTTTCCCTGTATTTCCATTTTTTCGTTGCTAACTCAAGTTTCCCCGGGAATACCAGTTCAGGATAGCGGTGTTTAATCACATTTGTCTCTTACCTGGGCCACTGCAGGACTTCATACCTCTTCCCCATTGCTCCTCCACCATGACTGCGACTCGTTCACCAATGCGTCAGGCGTGGTGACGGGCACTACCCCCTCTGCACTGCCACCAGGTCTTGCTGCCTGTGGCCCTCCCTGACTGGCTGTGTCCCCTGGCACCTGGAGACCCCAAAGCTGAGGGTTCTGTCCTGAAACGAGAAGAAGCCCGCGTGCCATTCTGGCTTCTCACATGTCGGCCACGGGAACCGACATGTCCCAGCGCTTTGGCCAAAGCCTCTCTGTAAGTGTTTACGCACAGACATCTGTAGCTGGGACTGGGTCAGACCCTGGGGTCTGAGCTGGGGACACACCTGGATGTTTTTTTGTTTTCTTTTGTTTTGTTTTTTAAATATTTTTTATTGATTTCAGAGAGGACGGGAGAAGGAGAGATAGATAGAAAAAAACATCAATGATGAGAGAGAATCATTGATCCGCTGCCTCCTACACGCTCCACACTGGGGATTGAGCCCACAGCCCGGGGATGTGCCCTGACCGGGAATCAAACAGTGACCTCCTGCGGCGGGTACAGCTGGCTGTTTTTAGATCTGACCCGCACTTGGGGCAGCCCCAAACGCTAGGGCTCTGCTGCAAGCTCAGGCTCTGAGCTGGTTTTTTCTTCCCCGAGGAGCTGGACTCTCCCAGGAATTGCTCAGATA
>NW_006290778.1:1187911-1201010 GCF_000327345.1 Myotis davidii
CCCCCACCCCACTCCTTATACCTCTTCCCCTCCACGCACACCAGCCAGCAGGGCACACCCTGCCCTGGAACCCAGCCTGGGACCACATCCATTTACTCAGCAAATAGTGGTCGACTGCCTACTCCGTGCCAAGTACTCAGACGGGCACTGAGGACCGGAAGGCGAGTAGCACAAACACGGGCCTGTCCTCATGCAGCCCCGTTCCAGTGGGAGGCAGTCACACAGATGAGTGGAATAGTAAGAAAGGGGAGTCATCACTGGGGAATAGGGGAGGCTAGGGGACTGTCTAGGGCGGGGAAAAAAATGGACACATATGTAATACCCTTTGTAATAAAAAATAAAATTAAAAAAGAAAGAAAGAAAGGGGAGTCAAGATGCTGTGAAGCCCGGGGGGGTGAGGGGGGAGTTGGTGCTGCAAGAAATCACAGGAGCTTGGGCTTGTTTAGCCGGCCTGCCATGAAGGAGCGCCTTGAGGGCCTGGGGTGCCGAGAGACGGAACCCCCAGGGGCTCATGCTCAGCGCAGTAAAGCCACCGAGAAAGGAGGTGCGGGGTCCCAGGGCTCCTCACGGCTTCTGTGCCTCGCTCCCGGGCGCCAACTGCTGGTCAGAGGCGGAATTGCACGTCCTTGCCGCGCAGTATGCAATAGGGGGGGCGGGGCGAGGGGGTACCCTGCCTGTGCTGGGAGATGCATCTGAGCAGAAGGAAGGTGGGTCCCATCCGGAGCTGGAGCATTTGCTAGCCAGGATGCGACATTGGGGATTCTCTTTTCCCCTGGCCCGGTGAGCGGCCACGCTCAAGGCGGTTGGGTGTCTGTGTGTCTCCGCACCCAGGAAACTGTGATGAGCAGAGCCCATGGTCCCCCGCCCTGCACATGAGCTTGGGCAGGAAACAAACATCTGTGGTCCTAAGCCGCTAAGGTTTGGGTTCAGGGGTCAGTGTTTCTCAAGACTGAGCTTCCTGGTGGATGGGGTGTCTGTTATATGTTCTCAGAAAGACAGCAGGGCTTCCCGAGAGCAGGGCTGTGCCCTTGGTTACCCACCACCGTGCCCAGCGCAGCTCTGGCCACATCCAGGGCTCCATCAGGTACGGTGACCTGAAGTCCCCCAGGAAAGCCATCTGTTCCTGTAGCAACGGCAGCCGGCACCCTTCTGGTAAGAATCGGCTTCTCCTCCCTCCCCTGCAGCGGCCATTCCAGGCTCCCTGCCTCTCTCTTCCTCGCCCTGCCTGAGGCTCTGCTCCCTCTCAGCCCCTCCTTCCTCAGGATGCCTTCCTCAGGCTCCACATTTTCCCTCAATACTTGGCACAGGTTCCTGGCATAGCCACTGGTCACCTTGGGACTCTACCTGACGTGCCTTCCTGCCTGGTCAGGAGAGGAGAGGCCCGAAGCGCCTCTTCCTGAGGAAGGAAGACCCAGAGCCTGTGGGAGGCCTCCCTGGACCCCTTCCTCCTAAAGCCCAGACAACTAGGGGCTGGGCCACTAAAGCAGGAAAGAGCATGAACTGACAATGGACGCAAATCCCTTCCCAACCACTAGCAGGCACAACCTACAGGTGTAATTTTAGGGACATTTAAAAGGTCCACAATTCCATAAACAAAATCACACACACACACACACACACACACACAGTAGCATATTATTCAGCCTCAAAAGGGAAGGAAATCCTGACACATGTTACAATATGGATGAACCTTGAGGATATGATGCTCAGTGAAGTAAGCCAGTGACCAAAAGAAAAATGCTGGGTGACACCACGCATGTGAAGTACCTAGAGTAGTAGCCAAAATCATAGAGGCAGGACATGTTGTTGAAGGTGTAACGAGTTTCAGTTTGGGAAGATGAACAAGGCCTAGAAATCAAGAATGGTGATGGATGCACAACAATGTGATGGTGCTTAATACCACTGAACTGCACACTCACTATAGCCCTGGCTGGCGTGGCTCAGTTGGTTGGTCATCATCCTCTGAACTGAAAGGTTGCTGGTTTGATTCCTGGTCAGGGCACATGCCTGGGCTGCAGGCTCAATCCCCAGTAGGGGGTGTTCAGGAGGCAGCTGATCCATGTTTCCCATGGATGTTTCTCTCTCTCTCCTCCTCCCTTCCTCTCTCTTAAAAAATAAATAAAATAAATAAAAATACTTTAAAAATGATTACTATAGCAAATTTTGTTACATGCATTTTACAGTTGGAAGAAAAAAACGATTCACAATTTCAGGGATGAGAAAGGCAGCCTCTCCTTCACGGCAGGGAAGGCCAGCAGGCATCTTTAAGAGCTGCCAGGGTGTTCCAGAATTTAATTATGCCGGCCCTTTCAGCGGCTCTCAGAGTTAGCTCACCTAAAAGTCCTGAGGGAATGCCACAGACGGACATAGGAAGGTATTCTTTGAAGTCTCATTCCTAGTACTGAACAACTGAAAATAATCCACCAGCAGGGGAATGGGTAAATAAATTATGGTATAGCTCAGAAAATGAAACATTATGTAGGCATAAAAAGGAGTTAAAGTTATATGCTCTAACTTAAAAAGATGTTCAAGATAAACTAAGTGGGGAGGGAGCTAAGTTGCAGAACATTGGCCATAAGAGAATCCCTCTTAATCAAATAAGGATGACACATTTTATTAGGTTTCTATTGCTGCATAACAGATCACAAACGGCTCAGCAGCTTAAAACAATACCACTTAATATCTCACAGTTCTGTAGGTCTGAAGTCTGGGCGGGCCAGCCTGGGCTCCTATCTGGAGCCCGAAGAAGAATCCACTTCCAAGCTCATCCAGGGTGTTGGCGCAATTCCATTCTATGCAATCGTAGCAGTAACGTCTCTCTTTCCTTGCAGCCTGTCCACCAGAGTCACCCTCAGCTCCTAGACGTTGCCTGCATTCCTTGGCTCCTGGCCACCTCCACATTCAAAGCCAGCGATGACACTTTGAATCCCTCTGACTTCCCCTTTTGCTACCAGTTTGCAGTTCTCTGTTCTTAATATTCATATTATTATGTTAGGCCCAAATGGATACCCTTTCTCTGTCTTAATGTCAACTGTACCATATCTATATATATAAAAACCTAAGCGACCAAATGACTGAATGACCAAACTACCAGTCACTATGACAGGCACTGACCACCAGGGGGCAGACGTTCAATGGAGGAGCTGCCCCCTGGTGGTCGGTGCACTCCCACAGCCAACCTCCCATGGTCCCTCTCTCCCTCAAGCCAACTGCCCTGATCACCCCAATTGCCAGCCAGGCTGAGGGACCCCACCCATGCACAAATTCGTGCACAGGGCCTCTAGTAATATATAAGTAACCAAATTACAGGAGTGAGAGTTTAGCATACTCCACAATTCTGGGTTTAGAGTGGGACATATTGGGGGGGAGGGGCTGCATTCAGCCTCCTACACAAATAAATGTACATGTATGTACATATGTGTTGAAATATGCATGGGAAAATCTAGAAGAGAATGCAGCCAAAAGTCACCAGAGTCCCTTTCTGAAATTAGGATTACAGGCAACTTTCCCTTTCTCCATTGCCCACTTTTGTGCATGGATTTCTTTTCTTTTCTTTAATATATTTTTTATTGATTTCAGATAGGGAGAGGGAGAGAGAGATAGAAACATCAGTGATGAGAGAGAATCATTGATTGGCTGCTTCCTGCATGCTCCCCACTGGGAATTGAGCCTGTAACTCAGGCATGTGCCCCGACTGGGAATCGACCCGTGACCTCCTAGTTCATAGGTTAAGCTCAACCACTGAGCCATGCCAGCTGGGCTGGATTTCTTACTACGACAGTTATCAATGTCTCCTTCCAGTACCCACTCCCTTCCTTCTATGTGGGTACCAAGACTTTGAGGGCACTGCCCCTCCCTCATTTCAGCCATCTGCAGGGACGAGCCCTGTCTATTGTCAGCCAATCAGTGCGTCCCACTGCCCCAGCAGAGAGATGGGTTCAGGGACGAGTGCGTACCCCATTTTGAGCCAATGAAATGTGAGATGTTTGCAGGGGTTTCAGGGAAGAAAGGTTTCCTCTGACTGTCATCGGAGCTACCAGAGGACCCCACTCTCTGCCTGGACAGTGGAGGGAAAGAGTGACATCTGGAACAGCCGCCCCCATTTCACCCCGAGAGGGGAGCACCAGGAGCTGGGAGAAGCCACTCCGGGAATTGGAGAACGGGCACACGGAGAAGGTGACCTGATGGGAGCCTGTGGACCAAGCTCTGCATCCAACTATGTGATCTATTTCTGGACTTTTTAATTCCATGAGCCAACAATTTCCTTTACATGTAAGTCAGTTTGAGTCAAGTCCTCTCTTACTTGTAACATTAAAATACCCGATACAAGTATTTTTGCAATCAGAAATAAATTAACATAAAAATAGCAAAAATGTTCCCCAAAGCCGGGCTTTTTCTTGCTAGCTTTAGGGAAGCCTGCAAGTTAATTTTAGCTCATCCTTTGCCTCAATAGTGCTTGTTACGGGATAAACACTAAGTGCCATTTGGAAGATGTTCCCATGTTGACCTGTTATATTTTGAGCAGGATTAATCCATCGAGACCACCTGGTTCGGAAAGTGTGCTCGCACACACTATGGACAAAGCACCCACTATGGACAAAGCCCCTCAAGGGTCCTGTGAGAGCCATAGATCTGAATTAGGTGAGATCCCTGCCCCCGGGGCCCAAAGTTCAATTAGAGAGACACCTGCCTCCCTAAACAGTACCCAGGAGGAGGAACAGGCAAGAATGTTATCAGTTTGTTCAGTCTTGCATCTCCAGTGCCTCGAATAGTGCCTGGCACATTGTTTTTCTTCATTTTTATATGTTTTTGTTGAGTTTTAGAGAGAGAAGAAGGGAGAGAGCTAGATAAATAGAAACATCAATGAGAGAGAAACATCATCAATCAGCTGCCTCCTGCACACCCTCTATTGGGGATCGAGCCAGCAACCCAGGCATGTGCCCTGCCCGGGAATCAAACTGGTGACCTCTTGGGTCCTGGGTCAATGCTCAACCACTGACCCACACTGGCCAGGTGTTGATTATATATTTTTAATTGAATGTATGAATAAAAAATGAATAAATTAGGTTATCATAACACAGGCTTAAAACGGGAGTCAATGCCAGAGTACTAACTTCACCTTCCAGGCCTCTCCCTTCCGGCTATTGCAAGAATTTCGTCCCTTGAAAGTCTCCTCCACTCCCAAGTATTTCTGGCAGTCTCTGGGCACATCCTGTTGTCAATAGTGAAAGAAATGCCTTTTTCGGCTTCTCTTGGCTATGGTACCCAGGACGTCCTTGAGTCCCAGCCTCTCACAAAGGTGTTATTGGGACAGCTCTCTCTACTCGCCCCTTTCCTAGAACCCTGAATGGCTGGGGACCAGAGCCTGCCACAGAGGCCCAGCTGCTCTGTGCTGTGACGTGGGTAGGAAGTATGTACTGTGGGAAGCCAGTGGACTCCAGGGCTCTTTGTTACAGCGGCTAGACGCCCCTGACCAACACAGCCCCGCAGGCAGCCAGCACCAGTCCCCGCTCTCCTGCTCAGCCAGCCCCGATTGTATCCACACCGGACACAATTTGTTTAACACTAAACTACAAGCACATTTCAGTCCCGCCTTCCCGAGCCTGTGTGCACCTCACTGGGTTTCCAATCTTTGGTCACGCAGTGACACACACCCTTGGTCAACTCTCATGGTGGCAACCGTGGTTGTCATGCTGACACGGGCTTGAGGTCAACCCGAATCCCTGTGTGACCTGGAGGGTGTCGGTTGGCCACCCTGTATCCAACTATTTTCATCCTGGTGCTAATTCCAGCCCGACCACATCGTGAGTGTTAGAGCACCACCCAGAGTCTAGAGGGCTCCTCAGCCTCAGATAACCTGGGCACCCAGTGGTGGCCATGAGCGGGTGCTGTCCTCTCTCCTCTGGCAGTAGCGTCGGCCCCAGATCGCATGGTGTGCTTTTCCGTGAGTGTGCCCTGCCCAGTGGGGCCTGGCCTGAGCGCTCTGCAGCTGCAGAGACCAGTTTCTTTCTCCTGAACCACCAGCTGTGCCCCAGCCCCGCCCTGGAGGACACAGTACATCCCCTGGACAGGTGTGTCCCACAGCCACTCGGGGAATCAGCCCTACATCCTTGTCCCAGACTCTGGCCCTCCGTTTCCTGTTTCATGTAAACACTTCTGACTAAAGCCAACCACGTGTCACAGAAACAGGAGTTTCCTGGGGGAAAGGTCAGGGCGGTGTCGGGGCACGTGGCCCAGGAGGGTCCGGCTTGCCCCTCCGGTGTTTGCCCTGGGTCAAGAGCCAGGCAGGAAGCTCTGAAGAGCATTGCTCAAGAGCAGAGGGAGCCCAAGAGGCCTGGGGCAGAGACGGGAGGAGTCACTCTGGCGGCCCTGGCCTGGCCTCAGTTTCTCTCCCGCAGCTCAGCGAGATGGGGCCAGATGTGGAGGCTCAAGAGGCCCCTGGTTGGAGGAAGCCAGGTGTCCAGGCCCATGGGAGTGAGAGCAGGAGGCAAAGGCAGCAGGAACAGGCAGCAGGTGGCGGCGGGGGAGGGGGAGAGAGGGAAGAAACGGGGAGGGGGGCAAGCAGGAGTGTCGCTGCTGGGAAAAGGTGGGATCAAAGCACCTGAAGGGCTCTCCAGGACAAAGGCAAACATTGAGGTCACCCCTGCTCCACACGGCCCTGGCCCCACATCCCCACCCGCAGCTATAAGGCCCCACCTCAGGCAGAGCGTCCAGGCTGTGGAGGTGCCATGGCCAAGTCTCGCCTGCTGCTGTGGCTGCTGCTGCTGCTGCCCACCCTCTGGGTCCCAGGTGCTGGTGAGTCTCCCCGCTTCTCTCACTGCTCTCCCCCCGCCCCGGGGCCAGGTGTTTCCTTAGTCTGGGTGTTACCCTCATTGTAAAGATGGGGAAGCTGAGGCTCAGAGAGGCCCCAGGGCCTGTCCAACGTCACATCTGCTGGGCTCTAGGCTGGTGGAACGCAGAGCTGTCTGACTCCAGCGCGTCTAACGGCCACGCGTTACCAATAAAGCTGGGCTTGGAGGTTGGCGAGGTTAGGGTGCCAGGTGTGGCTAGGATCCCAAGGTTGCTCTGGCCCCAAACAGAAGCTGTAGGGACCACCTCCTCCCTGGCCTGTGCCCAGGGCCCCAAGTTTTGGTGCCAAAGCCTGGAGCAAGCATTGCAGTGCCGAGCACTGGGGCACTGCCTGCAGGAGGTCTGGGGACATGCGGAGGCCGTGAGTACCACCCAAGGGTGCACGGGGCTGACCGTCTGGAGAGAGGGTGCTGGGTAGACTCTGGATAAGTTTAGGGGATTGGAGCCCCCCTGGCGGGGGTGGAATGGGATGGGATGGGATGGGATGGGATGGGGTGGATGAATGGGGTGGGATGCGATGGTGGGTAGTTGCCTGTCATCCTCTGCCTGAGAGAGCCTCACCTACTTAAGCTGGGGGCATGCCCCTCACTCATGTCCCCACCTTGGGGTCCCCGTCCCCAGGATGACCTGTGCCAGGAATGCAGTGACATCGTCCTCATCCTCATCAAGATGACCAAGGAGGACATTTTCCAGGTGACAAGGCCCAGACCCTGGATGAAAGTTGGGGGCCAACAGGTGGGGACAGAGCAGGAAGAAGAGGTTCGCCTCTTAAAGGGCCCATTTCCAGGCCGAGGGTGAGCCCTGTGGTTGCCTGGGGGTCCGGGCACCTGCTGGCCAGGAGAGGGCTCTGGGAGGGAGCTCAGCCAGAGATGGTTGTTCCGGAGGGGGAAGGGGCCCAGCTACTTAACCCCTCGGCCCTCTCGAACTCCGGTGCCCTGAGGAAAGGGTGGCCAGTCGGCCAGTGGTGCCCTGTGTGCAGAGGCTGACCGCAGGGGGCCGGCTGACTGTCCCTTCTCCATCCCTGTGGCTCCCGCCTGCCTCCCAGGACGCGATGCGGAAGTTCCTGGAGCAGGAGTGTGACGTCCTGCCCCTGAAGCTGCTGGTGCCCAAGTGCCGCCAAGTGCTCGACGCCTACTTCCCGCTGATCCTCGACTACTTCCAGAGCCAGATCGTGAGGGCTGCCCACCCGCCGCCCACCGCCCAGCGATGCATGCCCAGAGATGCCCACACAGCACCCCACCCGCCACACACACCACACACACAGTCACTGCCCACCCGCCAGGGATGCCCACACAGTACCCCACCCACCACACACACAGACCCTGCCCACCTGCCCAGCGATGCCCACACAGCACCCCACCCACCACACCCACCACACACACACACACACCACACACACCGACCCTGCCCACCTGGCCCAGGAAAAACAATGCCCCTCAGCCAGGTGCCCAGCTCACTGTCCCATCTGCTCAGCTGTACTCAGTGGGTTCACACATTAACAAACACCTCACATACCCTTATGCCCTCACACAAACACAGGCCCGGTCACACACTCACATACACACTCAATCTCACACAAAACCCACCCGTTACATACTCACACATACACACACTCACGCACATACATACACTCATTCATTCTCACAAACATACATGCTCACGCTCATTCACACACATTTCCAGGCACCTGCCCCGAAGTTCCCACATGGCCCCATCTCCACCTTATGTCGCCCCCTAACCACCACCACAGGGCTCTAACCCTAACCCCAGCCAGCCCGCTCCCCCTCCCCCATTCCAGGCCCAAAGGCAGTGGCCCTAGTCCCTGAGGCTAGAGCCAGCCTGGCAGGAATGGGTTCCCTCCCCCTCCTTAACCCTTCCCTCTCCATTGTTCCCTAGAACCCCAGTGCCATCTGCAAACACTTGGGCTTGTGCAGACCTGGGCGTCCAGAGCCAGGGCGGAAGCCAGAGCTGCCGGACCCTCTGCTGGAACCTCTGCTGTCCGAGCTGGTCCTTCCCGCACTGCCTGGGGCCCTCCAGGTCCTGCCTCAGATGCAGGTGAGGAAGGCCCCGCACTGGTGGCCATCCAGAGAGTCCTATGAGCCCTTGGGCCCTGGGTTGGGGGCAGAACCGGAAGGGAAATGAGCAGCTCTAGGCAGGGCCTGAGGCAGGGGTGGTAGAAAAAGAGGATGCCTGAAGGATGCCTTCTCCGATGCCCAACCCGGTGCCCAGCCCAACTTCCATGCCATTCTCTCCCCTAGGATCACGCTGAGCAGAAGTTCCCCCTCCCCCTCCCCATCTGCTGGCTCTGCAGGACTTTGATCAAGCGAGTACAAGCCGTGGTTCCCAAGGTGAGGCCCGCACAGCCCTGCCTTCCCTGCCTCCTCACACCCTCCTCACACCTCCCTCAGGGGCCGGACTGTACGCTGGGAGGAGAGCCTTTATGTACTGCCCCCACCCCAGGGACCCTGGAGCTCACTCAGGCCCAGGAGGCACCAGGCCCAGAGCCCACTTAATTATTGTCGGCCCGCCTCTGTGCCAGGCCGGCACTGGGCAGGTGTCAGAGCACAGAAAGGGACGAGACCCAGTCTTGACCTCCAGCAGCCCAGCACCTGCCGGGAAGAGACCCCGAGGTCTCTGTGAACAGGTGCTTTCGTGTTTCAAAAGGAGAGCTTCCACAGGTGCTCCCCCTCCCTGCCTGTGCCAACTGGGAATCTTCCAGGCCTGGAGTGACCACTGCCCAGTGCTGTCCTGCCCTGAGATGGGGTCCAAGTAGGGAGAGACTCTACCCCCTCCGCCCTTCCCAGGTGGCCGAGGGCTCACTGCAGACGAGGTCCCTGCTTTGCCGAGTCTGCATTGCGGGGGAGAGATTTTTTTCAGAAAGTGATAGGCTCAGAGCAGAGAATTAAACAGCTGAGGTGAGCCGTTCTCCACGCGTTGGGTAAGCCCCTGAGCAGACCCCAAGCTACATTCCCCCACTGCTCTCCACGAAGCCTCACCCAAATCCCAGGCTGCTCGCATTTCGGCATTTCCACTCCAAGGTTTCATACAGGATGGGCAACTGGGGGCAGGGGTCCGGGCAAGTGTTGAGGCAGCTTGCACGTTTCAGATGCAGGCTGGTGAGCGAGGAGGTGGCAAGGGTGAGACTCTGAGCAGGGGACTCTGGGACCAAGGCTCCGGGCTGAGAAAGCACCTGCTGGGGCCAAGAGCCCCCCGCCTGTGTTAGCAGCGGTGGTAGGACCTTCCAGGAGGGTCTGGGCCCACTGCTGTCCACTGCCACCCTCCTCAGACCTCAGAGCTGGGAGCTGTGGCCACGGGTCCATCCGGGAAAGAGCCTGTAGAAAGTGACTCCCGGGCCACCTCCACACTCGGCTTTCCTTATTGCTATTTACACTGAGCTGCCAGGCCGCCCTCTTAGAGACCCCACGATCAGGGCCAGCGACCTCTCACAGCTGCAGGACGCTAGAGCCCAGGAGACCCCTTGGGGCAACCCAGGTCTGCTGGCCACCAGCTGGGTTGTTGTGGCTGCGGGTGGCCTGCGGGGTGGGTGGGTCACCAGGGTCAAGTGAAGGGCAGCTCAGATTGACCAGTCTAGCCAAAAAAATATTTAAAGAGGGAGGTGATGGGCAGTGACGGGAGGATGAGGGTTAGGCTGGCTGGTCAGGGAGCCTCTGAGGAGGTGGCCATTAAGCTGAGACCGAGAGGTCAACAAGGCCTTGAGGACAAAGGGCCTCACTCAAGAACGGGCTTGGCAAGCTTGAGGGGAGCCAGTGCGGCTCCAGTGGGCAGGCGGGGAAGGTGGTCGGAGAAGGGAGCAGGGGGTAGGCACAGCCGGGCCACGTGGGAAGGTCTAAGCCAAGTTAAGAAACACTGGGTTTCACTCTGCATGCAATTTACAGTTGGTGTGGGGCTTCAAGCTGGGGATGCTATGGCCTGATTTATACTCTAGAAAGACCACTCTCCTGCTCCTTGAAGAAGGCATTGGGCAGATGAGAGGCAAGGATGAAAGCAAAGAAAATACAGTGGGGCCTTGACTTAAGAGTTTAATTCGTTCCGAGACCGAGCTCATTAACTCAAATTACTCTGTCAACTCAATGCAAAAAATCGGCGGAGAGAGCGCTGGTATCTCAAAAAACTCGTTAGTCGGGACACTCGTAAGTCAAGGCCCCACTGTAATTCAATAACTGCAGAAACGGAAATGAGAGAAGATGGAAGTAAGGGGGTAGACCGAGGATATGTTTGGGAGGTCGGCTCAGCGGGACTTGGTGATGAATGAGACTTGGGGAGTGAGGACAGAAGAGGAATCAATGAGGGATGACTCTGTGGACTTCGGCTTGAGCAACCAGGTCTTAGGCCACCAGCTGAGATGGCCTAAACTTGAGAAAAAACTTGGGCAGATAAGTAAGTTCTTTTCTGCCCATGTCAAGTTCGAGATGCCGGTGTGGCATGCAAGGGGGCATTTCAAGCAAGCAGCCGAGTACCCAAGCCTTAGGCCAGTGATGGCGAACCAATGACACACGTGTCAGAGGTGACACGCGAACTCATTTTTTTGGTTGATTTTTCTTTGTTAAATGGCATTTAAATATATAAAATAAATATCAAAAATATAAGTCTTTGTTTTACTATGGCTGCCAATATCAAAAAATGTCTATATGTGACACGGCACCAGAGTTAAGTTAGGGTTTTTCAAAAAGCTGACATGCCAAGCTCAAAAGGTTCGCCATCACTGGCTTAGGCAAAGGGTCAGGTCAGAGACATCAAGCTGAGGGCCGCTGACTATGGACGAGAGTCACATCCAAGGGAACGAGAGGCATCATCCAGGGACAGGGTGGAGGAGGAGTCTCAGTCAAGCCAAGGCAATGCCCGCAAAAGAGCCTGAGGAGGGACAGTCAATGAAGGGGGGGAAGGGGACCATGACGTGATGTCATGGAAGCCAAAAGAAGAAGGCGTTTGGAGAAGGAGGGAGTGGTCACCTGGGCTGAAAGCTGCTGGGAGAGCAAGACAAGACATGGCCAGGGGATTGGCAACAGCAGTTGCTGTGCCCTTGAGAGCTGCTTTGGAGGAACGGTGGGGACAGGAGCCCAGTGGAGTGGGCTCCGGGAGAATGGAGGGAAAGACGTGAAGCGGCCAGGAGGGACAGCTCTTTAAGGCGTCCCTCTGGGAAGGAGAGCAGAGATGGGTGAGGCTTTCTAACGCCGGAGGCTATGCTGGCATGCTCACATGCCAAGGAGACCCATTGGTGGGCAGGTGGGAGAAGCCATGAGGAAGGAGAGAGCAGGGTGCAGGGCGAGGCCCTTGTGAAGTGGGGAGGGTGCAGCCCAGCGCACAAGTGGATGGGCCAACCTTTGACAGAACGGGATCGTCGGGAGGCCGAGTGTGGGATCCCATGAGAGCAGGTGGGTGCATTTGGTGGCATGTACGCATTTGGAAGGTATGACACCCATACACTTCCCTGTGCCCACTCCCAGCAGGGGCTGCAGCAGGAGCAGGGCCAAGACCACCTTGTGGCGTGCGGGTCCCTTACAACGTAAAGTTGACATGCCCTGGTTGAGGGAATGAAGGAGTGAGGCACAAGCCAGCGTTCTTGCCGCCTCTGCAGGGCCCTTCGGCTCAGACCTTGTGTTTGAAACTGGGATGGCGGGGAGGGGGGGCGGGGAGCTCCTGGCTTTCCTCGGGGCTCCTGCAACCTGGGACATCCTGGCTCCAGGAGCCACAGACCGCTCCATCCTGTGGGTCCGGAGGGGGAAGGCACAGGTGTGGTCCACCTGCCCTCCAGCTGTCGTGTGACCTCGGGTCTGGCTGTGACCCTTTCAGCAATTTCAGTCGTTAGTCAGAGCTGGGTCCACGCCCGGTCCCTGTGTTCACCCACTACCTCTGGCAAGTCCCCTGGACGCTGCGATGCCCAGCGTCCTAATCTGTAAACAGCATAATAGTTCTCCGAAGGGAACAAGGGAATGTCGACAAGGTGCCCCGCTGGTCCCCTCACAGAGTAGATCTTGCAAGAGAAGGTTCCATCCCACCCTCTCTCGGCCCCACCCCAGGGTGTACTGGCACCAGCTGTGGCCCAGGTGTGCCACGTGGTACCCCTGGTGGCGGGCGGCATTTGCCAGTGCCTGGCCGAGCGCTACACTGTCATCCTGTTGGACGTGCTGCTGGGCCGCGTGCTGCCCCAGGTGGTCTGCGGCCTTGCCCTCCGGTGCTCCAGCGAGGATGGCGCTGGCCCAGGTGAGCCTGCTGTCCCAGCCCTGCCACT
>NW_006290778.1:1201768-1207251 GCF_000327345.1 Myotis davidii
GCCACTGCCCACTCTCATCCCCCTCCCCCAGCCCTGCCACTGCCCACTCTCATCCCCCTCCCCCAGCCCTGCATGACCCCTCCCTCTTCCTCTCTGGCCCCCTGCACTGCCCCAGAGAGGACAGGAACTGAACACTTCTGCAGGCGCCTTTGGCTGTTTCCTGTCCAGGTCTCACGCCCCTGGGGTTCCTGCAGGGAGAATGGCTACAGCAAGACCCCAAGTGCCGCTTCTGCGAGTTCGTGACCTCCCAGGCAGGGAACAGCAGTGAGCAGGCCGTGCCTCAGGCAATGCACCAGGCCTGCCTCCGCTTCTGGCTGGACAGGCAAAAGGTGTGGGGCAGGCGATGGGGACTGGGGCCCAGGGCCTGCCCGAGGGAGAGGGTTGAGCCAGCAAAGGCTTCCCAGCGAGAGGTGCACAGAGCGGCCAGACCCCTGCAGTTGAGGAGCTCAGGCAGGACAGGATGTGGGCCGAACAATGATGGGCTGTAATGGGCAAAGCCTGCTGTGGTCAGGAATGGCCTCTGACAAAGGGCGTGCTCGGAGGACCAGCAGGCCTCCCCGTGGACCAAGTGTGAGGTCGGTTATCCATCAGGAGATGACTGACGGACACCGGGGCCAGCTGGAGCAGGAGGGGGCCTGGCCTTCTCTCCACCATCCGCCTGTCCCAGCCCCAGCCCCAGCCCCCTCCCGGTGTGACTCCCTGGGGACAAACCCACCTACAAAAGGGGATGTCCCACCCTGGCCAGTTTTCTCAGTGGTTAGAGCATTGGCCCTCGGACTGAAGGGTCACAGGTTCAATTCTTGGTCAAGGTCAGGTACCTGGGTTGCAGGTTCCATCCCAGGCCCTGATCAGGGCTTGTGTAGGAGGCACCCAATCAATGTGTCTCTCTCACATCAATGATTCTCTCTCTCTCCCTTCCTCCCTCCCTTCCACTCACTCTAAAAATCAATGGGAAAAATATCCTTAGGCGAGGATAACAAATTTTAAAAAGGAGAAAGGAGAGTAAACTCCCTTCCTAAGTAAGCTAGGTCCCAGGAGGCAGCTCTGCCCGTGCTCCCCTGGTCGGTAACTTTCAGGCCCCCACTGCGCGCTAGGACCAGATGAGCTGGAAGAGTTCCCCGAGAACTAAAATTTGGGGGGAGGGAATGGTGGTGGCTAGGATTCTGGCACTCTGCCTGGGTTTCCCCCATGGAAACCTACATTTCAGCCCCTGCCAACTGCGTGAGGGTCTGATGCCTGGACCTACGCGGGGTCAGAGGGAGCCTGGAGTGACCCAGCGAAATGGAGAAGCCAGGCCAGCAAGGCGGGAGCACCCGCGGGGCCTGGGCCCATCCACACCGTGTCTTTCTCCTTCCTCAGTGTGAGCAGTTTGTGGAGCAGCACTCGGTGCAGCTGCAGAGCCTGATGTCCAGGGGCTGGGATGCCCGCACCACCTGCCAGGTAGGCCCTCCCCTCCCAGGTGGCCCTAGGGCTTTCCTCCGCTCCCAGAGCCCCCACCAGCTCTGGCCCACGATCCTCAGAGACCCCACACCCTGGGTCCAGAGCAGCCAGTCCCTCCCCCTTTAATATAGGAAAGGCAGGCTCAGAGGGTTCAAGGAAGAGGCAGGAAAGAATGAAAAAAGGAGGCGTCTGAGAAGGGAGGGGCAGCTTAAAGGAGTGGGAGTGTGGTTTGACGTGCATTATGGGATGGGTGTTTGTTCATGGAGCCGTGCATGTTTGGTGGGGGTGGAAAGTGTCCCCGGACAAGCATCATCCCACTTCCTCTGGCTCTAAACCCCCAAGGCCCTCCGTGGCTCAGAAGTGGCCTGAGAGGTCACACGAAGAGCACCCCCGGGGGCAGGTGGAGTGAGAGCCACCGCTATGGAAGGAGCCTCGAGCCCTCTCAGAGCTGGGGATAGGAGATGGGGTGCGAGGCCTGAGGCCCAGTGCTGTCCCTGCGCAGGCCCTGGGGGTGTGTGCGGCCACGCTCAGTCCTCTCCAGTGTATCCAGGATCCCCTCTTCTGACGAGAACGCAAAGCTGTGCGGGTGAGTCCAGGCCTCAACTCAGGAAGGGAGAGGGGTGGGTCCTGCACCCACCAGGAGGGGCTCTGCTCCCCAGTCCCCGTCCTCACAGGCCACAGCTCTTGCAAGGCTCCTGAGGGCCCCCCACAGCTCAGCCTGGGCTCCCTGGTCCTCAGTGTTTGGTGCATTCAGACCAAGGCCGACCTCTCCTGACACTGAGGGAAGTCAGACTTGGCTGCCCAAACATGTTGACAGGAAGCCCACCGTCACGGGCCCTCCCTCCCAAGACGCCTTTCGCCCTCTCTGACTGTCATCCTCTAAGTCAGAGGTGGCACCCCCTTAGGATGGACGGGTGGTCACATGCACCTCTGTGAACAGGGGTCCCGGGCAGGAAAGCGACCCTGAGAGGGACGGACACAACAGTGGACTTGAAGTCCCCTGAGAACAAACTTGGTTTTTACAATTCTGCTCAGGGCCAACCCCTGACAGTGGTCACTTATTCATACCTTCACTCACTTTCTGAAAATGTCCTGTGCCCTGGAGCCAGGCCCCTTTGGGGGGGGGGGCAGAATTGTATGCAAAGCAGGAAGCCCCTGGCCCTCCTGGAACTCACTCCCCGGGTCCACCTCTTCCATCTGAGGGGGAAGCCCCACTCCTGACACCTTCCTGAACCAAAGCCCCTGTGGGAGGCGGTGGGAGAACACGGGGAGGAGATGTCTGCCCCGACCAGACCTGCCCCACAGGGACCAGGTGAGTGACAGCAGCGGGACCCGGGCCAACAGGGCCATGCCTTTCCAGCTCCCAGGTCTCCCCGCACCAGGAAGAGCTGGGCCAACTACCCCTTTGAAACAGGAAGAGCTGTGGGTTGGGACAGGAGGCCTCGGCTCTGCTCCCAACTCTACCATCAACCAGCCGCAGGTCCCCAGCAAGGATATGCTGCCCCCTCGCTGGCCCTCATTCTCCTCCGCAAGGGGGAGCCATCAGGTGTCTCCAGGACCCCAGGACGCCCCCCCCCCACCCCCCGCCACGTGACAAGGCTCCTCCTCAGGCTCCCTGCTGCCCTCCCCCAAGAGAAGCCTTCACTCCCATGCCCACCTCCTTTCCTAAAAAGGACTTTAAGCTGGTGGACCACGAGCCTGCAGCTTGTACCCTCAGTCCTGTGTCGGTCTGGCCCATCCTCTCTGGGTGGGAGGCACGGCCAGGGCTCGTCTTCGGAGGATGAGAGGCTCCAGTCCAGTCCAGTCCAGACCAGCCTTCCCACGCCACCGCCACCGAGCCAGCCCAGGTCCCATGGATCCCGCAGGGCTGGGCCAAGGTGACTGCGCCAGCCCCAGCCGCAGGGCCCTTCCCCAGCTCCAGAGGACAGTGGGATAGCAGCTGGGCCCCGCCTCCCTCCATCTCTACGTATGCATGACACTAGCTGTACAATTATTTTGCTAACACTTTCACAAAATTCAGAAGAATAAAAATGGGAACATAAAGTGCCATAACAGATAGACATGAAGTCTTTAAGCTTTTTTTTTTTTAATCGGGTTATCTCAGGCATGGTCCAGGACTCAAGCATGGTGGGGAGGTGACTGGGCAAGCCTTCACATCTGAGCTGTGCTGCTGCTTAAGATGTAAAAGGGGCTTTCTTTTTTTATCTTTTTGTAAGGTGGACTGGCAACTGGTATTTGAAATTCCAGGTTGATTTGATTTCTGCTATGATTTAGCCCATCCAAGCTCAGTTGGTGTTGTGCTTGCTAAGGATCGGTTCCTATGTAATGCAACGCCTGTAACTGCTAACACCGCCCTTTCTCCTTGTGCTAAAAAGAAAAAGACACTGTCCTCTAAGATGCCGCGGAAGCCACAGCCTCACTATGAAGGTAGCTGAATGGGGGCCCGCCTCACTCCCCTCCTCGATGAAGCTGATGCCATATCACTCTCCCTCTTATCACTACTTTCAACCTGGCCCCCTCTGACTTCCCCCCTCCCAGAGTCCACTCACTGTGGTGAGGTGAGGTCTTAGGGCACCAAAAATTCAAAACATACAGAAAAACAAATAAGTAGCCCTGGCTGGTTTGGCTCAGTGGATAGAGCATTGGACTGCAGGGTCTTGGGTTCAATTCCAGTCAAGGGCACATGCCCGGGTTGCGGGCTTGATCCCCAGTAGGGGGTTGCTGGAGGCAGCCAATCAATGATTCTCTCTCATCGTTAATGTTTCTATCTCTCCCTCTCCCTTCCTCTCTGAAATAAATAAATATATTTTTTTTAAAAAAGTAAAACAAATAAGTAGACCTTTAGCACTAAAGACCCAAATGCCTGGAAATGTCCTTTTATTTACAAAAAAAAATTTTTGTCATTGCATTTTCTATTATAAAAGAAATACATGTTAATCGTAGACAATTCAGAAACCGCAGACCAAACACGAGCGGGACTCACCCACAATCCCCCGTCCCAGGAGTGCACTAGAGCAGGATGTGTACTTGTCAACACATCCCCACACCCCTCCGCTACACAATCACGGGGGAGGGGGGCCTTCTGGACACACACATGCTCCGCCTCTGCACTTAACCTTTTAAGTAGACTTTTGTAAATCGATAGCACACTGTTGTCTTGAAAGCCACTCTGTCGATGGCAAGACCAAGGTCCCTTAAGGAAGAGAGCTGGAGACGGTTTTAAAAGCTTCGTTGGGAAGATGAACCCGACCCTGAAGGAGGGGGGCGTTCGTAGATGAGCACCCAGCCAGCAAGGCCGGGCAGAAGGCCCGGGAGGAGGTAGGGCCAGGAGCAGAGGGGCCCTTTCACTTTCGGGGTGGGTTCGAGAGAACGCAGTTCCTTGGAGAAGCCTGGCTCCAACACAGGAGAGAGAGTGAAGAGACGGCCTTAGGAGGGGCTGAGGCGACAAACCTGAGGACTGCCTCCGAGGGTGCCCTGAGTGACCGAGGAACGCCCAGGCCCAAGAGACGTCAGAATCGGCTCTGAACAAAATGGTGGCCCACAAGGACCCATGACTGGGATCAAGGTGCTGACAATTTGCAGACCTAGAGAGGAGCAGAAGTCAGACATGTGAAGCCAATGTGGGCACAAGAAGGTGGAGATCGGGGCAGACGAGTGATAACTGGATGGAGACCCACAGACCAGGCGTGTCACGGCACCTCTCCTCACGGCAGGCAATCTGTGCATCACTCACAGGAGAGGGAAGGAGGATTCAATAGGGACTAAACATCTACACTAATAAAAGAGAAAAATGGTAATTGGCGTACAACACTACCCTTTTCATTGGTTAATCAGGGCTATATGCAAATTAACTGCCAACTCAGATGGCAGTTAACTGCCAACAAAGATGGCAGTTAGTTTGCATATGTAGGCACAATGCAGGGAGGCGAAAGGGAAAGCAGGAAGAAGTCCCCTGCCACTGACAGTGATCGGAAACCCAGGGGGGAGCTAAGAGCTGGGGGGCAGGGCAAAGGCGGCCCCTAGGGAATCGGGCGCCTTTGCCA
>NW_006290778.1:1207375-1208415 GCF_000327345.1 Myotis davidii
GGTGGAGATCGGCAGACGAGTGATAACTGGATGGAGACCCACAGACCAGGCGTGTCACGGCACCTCTCCTCACGGCAGGCAAGCTGTGCATCACTCACAGGAAAGGGAAGGAGGATTTAATAGGGACTGAACATCCTATATAATAAAAGCCTAATATGTAAATTGACCGGACGGCAGAATGACTGGTGGAACAACTAGTTGCTATGATGTGCACTGACCACCAGGGGGCAGATGCTCAACACAGGAGCTGCCCCAAGCCTGCAGGCCCCAGGCCAGCCAAGGTGGGTGTCAGCGGGAGCCCCTGATCACCCCACCCGTCTCCCGAAGATTGGCCCTGATCACCGGCCAGGCCTAGGGACCCTACTCATGCATGAATTTCGTGCATTGGACCTCTAGTTAAACAATAAATGGCTGAGTTATTTTCAAATGGAAATAGGAAGCTTGGGCACTAAAAATAATAATAAAAATAACCTTTCCAGGTCAATATAGATATCCATAATCATTGCTAATTGGTTCATGATACAAACTTTTTTTTTCTTGATACAAACTTTCATTTTTAAACAACTATTATCAATTACCAATATCTGATCAATTCCAACACGTGAAATCTGAGGACAAAAACTATGCACATCTTGCCAGAACGGTTTGGCTCAGCGGATAGAGCATCAGCCTGGGGCACTTAGGAGCCAAAATTAACTAGTTCAGTTGCAGAGAAATAAAGACAGTGGTGTTTATGTCCCCTGGTTAATGACTAGGGTTTAAAATTCACAACACAATCATGGTAACATTATAGATCATTCCAAACTTTTCTCTGCACATACACAAAAATAGATGAACGGATTTTTTTTAAATGGGAACATCCTATGTATGCTGCTTTATAAACGGCTCTGTTCATTCAAAAATAACCTGCCCAGCCCTGGCCAGTGTTCCTCAGTGGTTAGAACGTCAACCTGCCCATGGAAGAGTCACGGGTTCGACTCCTAGTCAATGGGTCATACCAGGGTTGCGATTTGCTCCCCGCCCCCAGTTGGTACGCATGC